>NC_134508.1:7272605-7427605 GCF_027942865.1 Odontesthes bonariensis | reverse complement strand
GTTACTCAGAAGCACACAGCTTAAAGCTCACAAACTTCCTAATGTTGCTTTAAAAAAAACAAAACATTTTCTTGGTCTTTCTTGCTGTAGAAGAAACAGATTGAATCAGGCTGGTGGCTTCAGTGAAAAGTCTATTGGCTATAATTGTGCCATTTTTTAGAACTCAAACAGACAGAGTTGCACTGTATGGACACAACAGTGTGAAATACTGCATCTGTGAACATCTGTGAACATCTGTAATCATGTTCTCATTCGGCCTGAAAACCCCGGGAAACATCCGATCACCCTGGGTCGAGGAGGATCCGGCCGCTTACCTTCAGCTCCTTGTGGGCCTGAGCCCTCCTGTAGAGCGCCTTGATGTTGCCGCCGTCCATCATCAGAGCCTCGTCGCAGTCTCTGACGGCGTCTCTGTACTGCTTCACCGACAGGTAGCACAGCGCCCTGATCACACGGGTAACCACAAGCAAACGTTCTGATAAAAATTCCAGACAAAGGCTTGGGCCCTCCCTCTGACCTCTGGTTGGTTTGTTGTGTTTATTCAGATCAGACCACATTTTACTCGTGCTGGTGCAGTTTTATGGACTTCAGTCTCTTATCTTTATCCACCGCACGGATTCACACTGAGACGCTTCCAGAAGCAGAGCTTCCACGTATTTCTGCGGATCGAAACGAGCATCTGTGGTGTTGTAACTCCTGCTAAAGTCCAGACCAAGGCTGTGTTCGAAACCGCATACTTCTCCTACTACTCCCACTACTCATACTAACTTTTTGAGTTAGTATGCGAGTTTGAGTAAGCGAGAAGTTCCCGGATGCTTGCTAGATTCTCTGAAATGTTGGGTATGCATCATGAGGTTACTACTCATACTCAAACTACCCAAGATGCAACGTAAGGTGACGTCGCCGATCGTCATTTCCTGTCAAAACGGCAGTTTCAAGCTAGCTACAACGAGGGTAGGTTCACTTCCTGTTTTCAAAACAAAAGCACCAATTGTATGGTAATGGCTTTCCCTATGATAAAAGGCAACGGGTATTTTATTTTGTGAAAATAACCGGAAGTGCGTTGCTCACTGCGGCTAGCTTTAGTAGCGCCGAATTCGTGGGAACAAAATTGTAAATAGCCGGTATTTTGTCAGGTTTTCAACACGTTGGGGATCTAAACGACTACTTTCTCACCTGAAAATGTTTCAAATGTTGCTAAAGTTTACAGAGTTTAGAGCTTAAGCGAAATCCGCTCAGGCCGGCTGATTTCGGCTCGGGCAGGAGCAAAATGCATTGTGGGTAAACTGTGTAGTATGCGGTTTCGGACACAGTCCAGGATCATATTTCAATGAGAGACACTGGGATCAGGTCCTTTAAGCTCCAGGTTTGACAGCTCGGGGGGGGGGGGGGGGTCGGATAATATTTTTCTATCTGAAACACGTCGAGTTCAAATAATGCACCTTTTTATTTTGATTAGTTTACTTGAACTGACAAAGAACCGCCGCACGGTTTATGTTCATAAAAACATTCAACATCAACTTTAGTCCAGATTTTCTGTGCTTTAATGGCCCAATTTAACACTTATTTACAAAAGTAACTCAGTTATGAACGCAGATGTGGACAGAATGCTGATAAAGATGCACATTTGATCTATTTTCTATGAATATTTATCATTATAATAATAATAATAATACAGCGAACTCCCAGCCCTTCACGACTGTTTGAATCTCAACTTTGTCTTGTTTTCTAATCGACTTTCTATGAATTTGACTCATATGAAATTGAATCCTTGCATTTGATTGTATTGCAATAGAGTTGAATTAGATGTTATCTTTGAAGATTTATCAGATTCACAGACTGTATCTTACTATAACTGAACTGGGATCTCATTTACATATTTTGCTGTTATCAGACAACACAAAAAGAGACTAAAAAAATGACACCCGTCATGATCAGGCATTAACCAACAGTCCCTGATTTTATAAACGCATCTGTAAAAAAGACTCGGTTCATGTTCACGTGCGCAGGAGCGCCGTCAGCTTCGATGTGAAAGTGAGTCCTTACGCTCGTGGGCCCGTTCAGGAGTCCAGCTACAACTAAAAGTACAGGTTGTGCTATTGTGGAAGAGTATGGACACACCTTCTATTGGAATGTGTCCTGTCTCGCTTTGGAGAGACTAACATATATTGTGAAAAAGAAAAAGAATTTTCACAACCTTGAATTGTGATTACTATTACTATTAGAATGTAATTTTGTTTTATTAATTATTATTAATCTACATTAGTATCGTTTTGTTTGTTTTATTCTATGTTTATTTATTTTTATTCTTGTTATTGCCAGATAGGGATATAATGTTCATGTTTAAATGTCAAAGTTTAAATTAATGAAAAATCATAATAAAAATATGTTTTTAAAAAAAAAAAAGTACAGGTTGTTCAACAAGATGCTCAAGTTGATGAAACTTTCTTTAATAAATGTAACGACTAAGTTTTTAAAAAGGCTTAAAAAGAAACTTTTGATGATTTGGTCACCGAGTTAACCGACCTGATGCAGCGCGTTGTTCTGGCAGTAAACAGCAGGTTAATTTACGGAGGTCGGCACCATTAGTGCAGTTTACTAAACCAGAAAATTCTGACCGACTTGTGGTTCGAACATCTAAAACAGGATGTGCAGTGAAAAAGACGCGGCTCACCGGTTGGTGTAGGTCGTCACCTCGGTGGGGTTGTGTTTGAGGCTCTGGCTGTACTTCTCTACGGCCTTCTTATGCTCTCCTTTCTTCACCAGAGCGTTGCCTTCTTCTTTAAGAGCCTGGGCTTTCTTTATGTCTTTATCACTGGGAGCTGATGAGAAGGAAACGGGCAAAACAAAAAGATTTAGACCTTAAACAGCTGATTTTTTTTTTGCCCCCGTGGCTGCTGACTTTAATTATTTGCACAGAAGAAGCAGTTTTATTGAGAAGATTCAGATGGAAAGAAAGAGGCTCGAAATCATTAGGATTCAGACTTTTTGCCAAATTGAACATAAAAAGCAGCGGATTTAACTTGCCGACACGAGTTTAATTGTTTTAGAAAATCACAGAAGAATAATTCAGCTCATGAGAACATTTTCTTGATGCAATTCTTTGCAGAAAAATCTCTGTACCGGGTTTGTTTGTCTTTTTGACGCCGTTCTGTTGTGGCGCCGGTTTCTGCTGTTGTGGCGCAGGTTTCTGCTGCTGTGGCGCCGGTTTCTGCTGTTGTGGCGCAGCGTTGGTCGCAGCGTTTTGGGCGAGTTTCTCCCTCACAGACAGAGGGACAGAAGGGATGGGAGGAAGCTTTTCTCTCCATGACGGACCGTCTGCATCCGTGAGAGCCTTTGTCATCCTGAGAAACGGTTACAAAGACAACGTGAGCTGGAAACATCCTCTTTTAGCAAGACAAGATATACACGATCTGCAGTTTTTATGATTGGAAGAAAGAAAGTAAACTAGAAGAAAAACCCTTTGTGAAAAACACCGGGCGATAATTGAAACGATCAGATATCAGACTGATCCCTGGATGACGCCTCAGCCAGCTTACAGACCTGTTGGTGCCATCGTGAGCAGCTGCTATGTTGCAGTCAATCTGCAGAGCGGTTTTGTAGTCTATGTAAGCCTGTCTGTAACGCTCGAGAGCTTCGAAAGCAGCAGCACGACGGAGCAGAGACTTCACATTGAACGGGAACAACTCCAGAGACCTGAGAAGAAACATTTACAGATTAGAAGAGAGACAATTTGTCAACACGACACTCAGATATTTATATCTGAGAGGTTTCTTTAAAGCGGCACTATGCAACTTTTTCATGGTCATAAAATTGCTTGGCAATCATCAGATAGCTTGGCTGACCCGTTCTGATGAAAACGGTGACATTTCCATCTCCATCTGGTGGCCCTAGACCGAAACAGCGCTTGCAACTTTGCCTGTGGCGCCGCGTGCTTTGTTTACCTCTGGAAGTCTCGCGACACACGAGAGCCGAGAACTACTGCTTCACGGCAGGTCTAAAGGGCTCTGAGCCGAGCCAGGGAGCCTGATAAGACACACCTCTCTCCATTAGCTGTCGACGGCTAAATTGAATGCGGTTAGCTTCTAGAGTAGTAATATATAATATGGCTAGACTGTCGCCTTATTTTCTACGGAGCTCCCCCTACAGCTTTGGGGTGTGTATTGCATGGTAAACAAACCCCGTATTACTGAAAGTTGCATAGTGCCGCTTTAAATAAAAAGGCAGTTTTTTTTTTTATACAACTGGACAGGCTGAAGAGGGTGTAAACTGGTAGGGAATCCAATAAAAACACTTACATATCACAGTCCTTCACACACTCTGTACAGTTGCCATCTTTCAGGTAGCTGGCTGCACGGTTCGAGTACAAAATGCCCAAATCTTCAGGGTTCTTTTTGCCTGAAGAGGAAACACAGTGAGAGCAGCGCTTCAATCCAAAACTAAACGGGACGTATCCCAGGGCAACGATCAATGAACACTGAAAGGACCCGCTCGCTTTAAAGCCTGATTCTTACTCGGCGCAAACGCGCAACTGTTCTGGCTCGAGAACCATTAATGACGTCATCGAAAGCGCCAGTTCCTTCAGCTCATAAGCGCAGTTTGCGCCGAGTATGCGTCACATTTGCAGTTCTCTCAAGACCAGCGGGCGTCACTGTTGAGGAAACATGCTGAAAAGCATACGAAGAAAGCATACACAATGCCACCTGTGGTGTCACGTCAGCAGAGGCTGGCACATCTGATGAGGAATGAATTTACTCTGGGTGTAGAACTGTATATGTATCTCAGAGCTAAGCATCTGCGGCAAAAACAGAAGAGAAGGTGGAATGTTCGTCCTTTGCAACAAGACGAACTTTGTCAAACGTTGTCCCAGTGTAACTTCATAGACGTGTCGTACAGATGTTTGTAGAGGCGCATCCTCTCGGTCACCGCGGTCTCTGCAGTGTTCATTTTTTCTTTTTCTTGGTCAGCTGTTTCCGGTTGAGCTCGCGCGAAGTCAGAAAAAAAGTTGTGTGCGCGACCTTGCGACGCGCGAGGATTTTCTAGCTTGCGACGGGGGGCGTGGCGGAATTTTGGGTCATGTGACCGTTTGCGCCATTTGCGACCAGCTAGTAAGAGCGAGGTTGCGCCGGGTAAGAATCAGCCTTAACAAAGCTGCGAAATGTCACACAAAGAAGAAAAAGCAGTTTTTTTTAATAGTCTTTTTGCTTCCGTTACTTTGTTATTACTCTTTTCTTATTATTAAAACTTGTTTTATTGTAGTTATTTTTGCACTTTGGTTCCATTTAAATGGCACTTACTGGACTTCTCCAGCTCCTTGATGGCCTGGCTGTAAAAACCGGTGGCCTCTCCGTACTGGCCCGTCTTGAAACGCTCATTTCCGGCTTGTTTCAACTCCGTCCAGGGCTTTGCTCTCTGCTTCTGAGGCATGTCTTCGTTTTTTTTTTTTTTAACTGGAAAAGATGAAGACAATCTGCGGAGGAAAAAGTACGTCCAGTCAGCCGTTTATAGTGTTAAATGGATTCTGTTATTTTGATAGATTTTTATTTCGAACATGTATAAAAAAGAAAATGTATGTAACTATTTGTACATACAAAAGAAAGAAAAAGAGAAAAAAATTTTAAATTAAATCACATAAAGTGCTAATACATAACAAAACACCACACATTGTTCAAAAAAGGAATCGAAGAAGTACAATACTTTTTTAGTTTCCCCACCTCTTTTTAACTACTCTTCAGTTTGTAAATATCCTAAACTACAATAACCTATATAAATATATGCATATACACTTCCTAAATATCTAAATAAATATATAATCACAAAAATAAATATATACTACACACATATCCTTGTAAATATAAATGTAAATATGAATATATATATATATATATATATATATATAAATAAAACCATCCCCATAAATAAATATATACCATATATATCATATACTAATTAAATTACAAAATAACAATTAACCCTATTCTATTCATATATTTATCCCTTATCGTCCTTCGTTAACATTCTTCCTCTTCCAATTTACCAGAGGAAACTTTGTAACGACATGCTGGAGGTGTCCATGTGCTGGATGGTACAGCATCCATCGTCCTCCTCGCGCTAAAGCCGGAGTTACAGTTGACGCGTCGCTCACGGCGCAGCCGACCCGTGACGTCAAAATGGCGTTTCAGGCATGGCGCTTGCCTTGAAAAGACGGCGCAGCGCGTTGTCGTGCACCAGTCGATTTTTGTAACTTGGCTGCGCCGAGAACGACAAACCGGACGGACCGATGTGAGACCGGCTCAGTCAGGAGGTGCGTTTGTACAGGCAGCTGTACGAAACTGCAGTGAAACAGCACAGGGAGCACGTAAACTCCAAAAACTGGTGCACAGAGATGGGCAGAACTTTGGGGAAAGAGGGAGAGTTCTGTAAGAATGTGTGGAAGAAGCTACGGGACGGATACGTGAAGGCAAAGAAGAGGGCAGAGACTCTGTTGATGCCGGGGGCTTCAAACCTTCACCTCTAATGACTGAATTGTCTTGGCTCACGAACTTCGTGAAACACAGAAACACACGAAGCATTTCATCTCCCAGGTACTGCAGCAGCATCATTAGCCGCATTCGCACTGTAGGAACCTTCTGCAGTTCCTTTAACCTTTTCAGGAACGGGGCCGTTTTTTTCCCGCATTCGCACATACAGGAACTCGGGACCATCGCCCTCAGTTCCTGGAACCATTTCAGCTCCTTCTCCTCAGCTGGGTCTGTTCTGGTTTCCATAGCAACACATCTGACGGAGGTGTTTGGTGGTTGGTAGCTCCGCCCCTTGTCATGTTGTCAGGCTGAAATGTTTCCTCATACCACACAGACACAACCTGCGCGTGTTTAATAAGTTAAACCTCCACGTGGTCTCCTTTGTCTGCGGCGCTCTGCTCTCCTTCCTTCATGAAACCAAGAAGTACGGCCTGTGCTCCATCCTGCGTCTCCTGACTCTCTCTGTGTGCTCTTCCAGCCTCCATGTTAGACGCCCGATGTGATCGTCCATGATTAATATCACCATCATGCAGACCATGAACACGGTGGCCTCCCCGCTCTCCATATTAGCTTCTTGGTGGTGTTTTTTCTTCTCACCTTACTTTCGAGGATTTTGTTTTGTTTTGTTTTGTTGTTGAATGTGGCGCTAAAGTAACACGTCGCTGTTGCGACGCATCAGTCACGACAGTTCCCCTGGGGAAGGACAGCTATCAAAACGAAATTCGAGGAGGACCGTTCTTAGAACTGCTCTGTCCGAATGCGGCTATTGATGACAGTGTTCCTGCTCTTCATTGTTTTCTTCTCCACTTTCTTCGTTGTAGAGTAGCGCTAACCTTCACGTAGCAGCGACACTTCTGTGACGGAGAAAATTGCAACTACTGCCGCATCGACTCGCGCCACCGTATATAGCCGGCACGAAATCGTGACGTCATCAACACCGCTCGCGCTAGCCGACGCGGCAACCATGCTAGAGGCTTTAGACACATCGTTCCCTGAATACGAACCGATGCTGCTCATTATCTGCAATAACTGTTTGCATATTTACTCCATAATGACAGAAAAGGACAGATTTACTGTCAGGGGTTCAGGCTTCAGGAGGATCTTTGGAAAAAAAAGTGACATCTCAACATATTAAACTTGACTTCTCCGTCTTCTCTGTTAACTGAGGCATCAGTGCAACATCTGTATCACATAATGAGACAGTTAATTTGAAAATGTTCCGCAGCCCTTTTCATGACTGATTCGGTGTCCTTCTGAAGAACCGATAACTGGCTTATCAGCGCCATCTTTATGGGGAGCTGCTGTAACCAGTCATCAGCAGGACAGCTGCCAGTAATCTGGGTGGATTATAGCTTTCCTGCTATCTGCAGAACATCTTATAATTGTGCATCCCAGGATCAGATATTTTGGATCCATCTGCTCTTTTTATGGTTATCACGTATCAGACTTAAGAGGTTTTCACCAACTAGTGATGACGAAACTACTGCAAAGGTAAATGTAACTAAGATGCTCATAATAAGCTTAATAATATAAATCAATTATTTTTTTGTTTGCGCAAAAGCTTTCCATATAAACTGATTATGCTACTGAGTTTTATCATTTTAAGATCAGGTGGGGACTCTTGATGTCTCACTATGTTGAAGTTTTAATAAATTCCAATTTTTTTTATACAGCCCTTCAAGATAATCATTACGATGTACCAAAGTGCTTTACAGCAGGTAATAAATAAAGAGAAGAATAAGTAAAAAACAAATAAAAACAATAAAAAGAACAGTGAAAGCAATAAAATGCAACAAAATCAAATAAGATAAAATAAGATAAAAGTGTCATTATACTACTGGGTATTAAAAGCAATCCTAAATAAGTAGACTTCCAGCAGAAACTGATCTGCTGACCTCAGAGCTCTACCAGGACTGTTAAAAGCTCAGATAAATACGATGTGGCGAGGCCGTTAAGAGCTTTAAAAACAAACATTAAAAGTTTAAAATCAGTTTTATGAAGGACAGGAAGCCAATGGAGGGAGTTAAGAACAGGAGTGATGTGCACACGTCTGTTGGTTAAAAGATTTATTTATTTATTTATTTTTTGAATTTATTTACATTTTTTATGTGGCGTCTCGTCAGAGAGAGGGTGGAGGTCCCTTTTGTATGTTTCCAGTATCAATATCTCAGCCTATGGAGCACCTACTAACACCAAACTTTCCAGCTATACAGTTAGCAGTATTCTGAAGATATTTACAAAAGGATTTGTTGATAAATCATTCCTGGCCTGATTTATGTGACATTATAATAAAAAAAATAAGGCGAAAATTGATGTTTTTTAGGCTATGGACAGTATATTTTGATTTCCTAGGAAATGAAAGCAGATATCCTGAAATCCCTCTGTAATGTTCTTTTCATTTTGTGTGTAAACAAAATGAAAAAATTATTTTGCACCTGGCTTTATCACATGTTCAGATCTAGCTTCTGGAAATATATGCAAATGTGCGCATATTTAATGAGATAATGTCTCATTTGCATAATTAAACATACAAAAACTTGTAACACATTTTTTTTCATACTTGTATAAGTAATCAACTGAGGAAGTTTCATGGTGATATCTACTATTTTAAAATATTACCCTATTCACCTGTACTGTCTCGCCTTAAAACAGCATCTCAGTTACGCGTTTTGCCATGAAATGCCAGTTTAAAATAAATATCAAACTGCTACTTTAGGGGTAAAAGAAGGGGTGATATTATTAAAGGATTTGTGATTTATATTTTAATTTTTTTTTAAATATAGCCCTGCTTATACTCTGTAAGGTTTCTCCATTTTACATAAAAGGGAAGTTTGTTATTCATCAACATTACCTGTTTATTATCAAGGCAAACCCAGTCAAAGCAGAAAAAAATAAAAATGTTGCATTATAATCCATTCATGCCTCGTAATATCTTAATGACATTTTTATCTTTGAATGAGTGTTTATTTCGAGCTTATTTTCAGGCAGATTACAAAATAAATACATTTCCATAATACATATGAATTTACATATTCATCTAGAACAAAGGTAACAGAAGTCAATACTCGCTCGAAAGGGAGTGAGCTGAAGTAAAAATACTTATTTGCTCCCAACCCCATTCAAAAATTACAATTTGTATGGATGCGTCTTACATACATTGGCATAGATTTTAACTTTCAACCTAATTTTAACATATTATTACACATATCTTCTCATCTCTTATTTGATGTTAATCACAATTTATATGATGATAACATAATAGCCCGTGAATATACATTACAAAATGTCTTCAGTTTTGTATTTTGTCATTACTTCCACTTTATATCTGGCCTTGAACTGATGAATAGAAATACACTGCTTAAGTTGTTCCTTCAACCCATTCCAGAGCCGAACCCCAATCACAGACACACACATGCTTTTTCTGGTGGTTCTCACCGCTGGCACTTTAAATATTTTACATCCCCTTAGGTGATGTTCTCCATGTCTCAATTTAAAGAGTGTTTGAATATTATCCGGCAGAGTATTCATGCTGGCTTTGTACAATAATTGAGCTGTATAAAAGTTGACCAAATCCAGCAATTTGAAGTGTTTAGATTGCAGAAATAATGTGTGTGTGTGTGATCATAAAACCCAGCTTTGTGTATGGTTCTAATAGCCCTTTTTTGCAATTTCCAGAGTAATTTTAAGGAGCTTTTGTAGTTATTACCCCAGATTTCAATACCATACGTTAGATAAAGCAGCACAAGACAACTATACAACAGATGGAGAGCTTTATAATCACATAAATATTTTATTTTATTGATTATTGAAATGTTTTTTGAAACTTTATTTTGTATGTGGCTGATATGAGCCTTCCAATTTAGTTTACTGTCAATTATCATTCCTAAAAATTTGTTTTCTGAAACATTTTCAACTATAATCTCAGATGACATAAGAGATTGAGATTAACCAATTGACTCTAAATTGACAGATCAACTGAAATGTTCAAAACACGTAAATGCGTCACAACAACATATGTCTTAAGAGTTCAGATGCATAGGACAGGTGTGAAAATATTACTTAAACACAAGCCTGGCACACAGAGTGTACTTTATTATCAGTAGCTACACTGTCTTTACATGTCAGTTACAAACAATACAGACTTCCTGGTGCACAAATTAGCCAGATCAACGTCCGTGATCGGATGGTTGGAGATTAAATGGAGTCCTTTTAGAAATATCTTGCTTTTACTTATCATCCAGTCTGGTCTGTTTTGAACTGCATATATTTTTCTGTTATAAACCTCGCAGGTTGCACTGTAGTAAGCTGCGAATATGTTGGTTGACTTGCAGCCTACAGTTTCACTTTCACACACTACATTAGTTTAAGTAACAAGCGTCATGATAGTTAAATAATCAATGGTAGTTATCGATGTGATATAATGTTAATCCCCCAGAAGTTTATTTTAAGAACTAGCTAATTGGAGAGCAAATGATACGTTTACATTACGCGTTAGCTTAGCCAGTGTTAGCTGCTAAAGGATATTTATTCTAATGACAGTTTGTTGAGAGTTTACTTTAAATTAGAAGCACATTTGGACAATGTTTCCCCATGTGTTATTATTTTTAAACGAGTCTTATTTGTACTTTTTTCCCCCCTTGGCTACTTGCTAAGTTAGCTAGCTCGGTCTGTTATGCTAATTCAAGTACGACGCCAATGGTGTCTTTATATAGCCACTGCTAACCTAGCTGTGCTAAGGTTAGCCTAGCTGTGCTAAGGTTAGCATTTCTTACCGGCTGCTGCTTCGGTCTGACGGAAAAGTCGGCGAAGAAGAAGTCCACCTTTCTTCACGGCACAAACGGTCGAAAGGACTGCAGCTGTCCGTACCTGTGAACGCAGTTAACAATAATTCATTCCTCTGAGCACTGAGTTGATGTCTTGGTGGTTCAGACACGCGGCTCAGCGGGTTTATGTAAGGGAGGTGAAGAACATGCCGGTTGGCTCCAGTAACTTCTCAGTTTGACGGTGGGTGGGGGGAGGAGGGGGGTTTACTGTATATATCGGTTTCGCTTCGTTTTAAAGCCGCGTTCAGGAGTGTTCAGAGTGTAGGATTTTGGAGTGGCTTTGCGCCCTCTGGTGGTTTTTCCATCAATGAAACAGAATCAGAATCTGAATCTGAATCGCTTTTTATTGCCAGGTATGTCTACACACACGAGGAATTTTACTCCGGTTACACCTCGCTCTCTTTAGTGCAACAAGTACAAAAAAATAGACATGGAAAAAGGCTAAGGTATAAAGTGCAAATTGGTGCATGGTGCAAGGATGGATAGTAAAATATAAATATAAATACAGAGTTCACAGTATGGTAGGTTGGATTTTTCATGAGATGTACAGATATACAGATACACTGAAGTCCGGTTTTAGCTGTTTAACACAGAGACAGCCTGAGGGAAGAAACTGTTCCTGTGTCTTGTTGTTTTGGCGTACAGAGTTCTGTAGCGCCTTGCAGAAGGGAGGAGTTTAAACAGTTTGTGTCCAGGGTGTGATGGGTCTGCAGAGATGTTACCTGCCCGTTTCCTGACTCTGGACAGGTACAGATCCTGGATGGAGGGCAGGCTGACACCAATAATCTTCTCTGCAGACCTTATTGTCCGTTGCAGTCTGTTCTTTTCCTGTTTGGTGGTTGATCCGAACCAAACGGTGATGGATGAACAGAGAACAGACTGAACAATGGCGGTGTAAAGCTGGATCAGCAGCTCCTTAGGCAGGTCGAGCTTCCTGAGCTGCCGCAGGAAGTACAACCTCTGCTGGACCTTTTTGATGGTAGAGACTGTGTTGGTCTCCCACTTCAGGTCCTGAGAGATTGTGGAGCCCAGAAACCTGAAGGATTTCACAGCAGACACTGCGTTGTTGGTGATGGTGATGGGTGGCAGAATGGGGGGGCTTCTCCTAAAGTCCACTGTCATCTCCACTGTTTTTAGCGTGTTCAGCTCCAGATTGTTCTGACCACACCAGCAGACCAGCCGTTCAACCTCCCGTCTGTATGCAGACTCGTCACCGTCCCGGATGAGGCCGATGACCGTTGTGTCATCTGCAAACTTCAGGAGTTTAACAGACGGCTCTCTTGAGGTGCAGTCGTTGGTGTAGAGGGAGAAGAGCAGTGGGGAGAGCACACACCCCTGGGGGACACCTGTGCTGATGGTCCGGGTGCTGGATGTGATGCTCCTCAGCCTCACCTGCTGCTTCCTGTCAGTCAGGAAGTTTGTAATCCACTGACAGGTGGAGGAGGGCACAGTGAGCTGGGTGAGTTTGAAAATGAAACAGGAATAAACAGTTCCTTGCCAAAAGAAAAAGGTGCTGTCCTCCTTTACTACTTACAGAGGTGTGGTCAGCAAACATTTGCCTAATTTCTCATCATTTTTCATCATAGTACAATATAATGTAAATGATCCATATACCCTATATTTCTTATTGGTTCAGTCTGCTCAGTTAAATTTATTTTTACCTTTATTGTTAAATGTACAAATCTGTTTTTATTTAGTTTACTGATGTTTATTATTATTACTATTGTTATTATTTACCCTACTCTTCATACTGTAGATTTGTATATAGCTAATGTTTATTTCTCTGATGTTTATTCTATACTGTAGATTTGTTTATAGCTTATGTTTATTCTCTATTTTTATTCTATTCTATTTGCTTGTTTTTCCTTTAATTGTTTACATATCTTTTATACTGTACGCTGTTGCAACACAATAATTTCCCAAATTGGGATGAACAAAGTATCTATCTATCTATCTATCTATCTATCTATCTATCTATCTATCTATCCATCCATCCATCCATCCATCCATCTATCTATCTATCTATCTATCTATCTATCTATCTATCTATCTATCTATCTAGATAATTAGATAACCCTAATCCTAATCAGATCCAAATTAGTGTCAATAGTTGCACCAATTTGTTATTGATTAATTTATACTTTTGTGTATGTTGCTGAGCACCGTAAAAATAATGCATCAGGATTTTGCTCGGTTTAGCGAGCCCCAACTGCGAATCCACCCGGGGAGTTTCTACTCTGGGCTTTATACTGGAAGCCAGGCTACACAATTATTTTAGCCGACCAGAAGGAGAAATAAAATAGAACTGTATAACTTTTGGCTGTGTGTGCAAATTGTGTGCAACCTACCTATCAGAGGGTGTGGGTATATCCCATGATAACTGCATTATAAGTAAACATCCTGGATGAACAATCCTCCTTTAATAATGTACAGATCTGTTAGCAGTAAGAATATAATTGAAGTTATCAAGGGAAGAAAGTTGGGCCCAAACATGGCCCACATCTGCTGTTTGCTTTGGCCTGAGAGGCTATAACCCACGTTAGAGCCAGTTTATGATATTTGAGCCACGTCTGGCTCATAGAACATATCAGCTCATGACGTTTTTGCCTCTTCTGGCCCATATATCTCTTCCCAGTGCAATGTCTGATCCATCAACCCTAAAGTAACCCAGATTAGGCACAAATGTGTCTGTTATCTGGGCAGTTAGATTATTGATACCAGTATAGGCAGCATAATATTCGAAAAGTTGAATTCACCATCACAAACTCTTTGGTTTAGATGAAGTACTGACAACAGCTCCTTTTCCAGCTCTGCAGCTCATTTGCGAAACGTTTTGGTTTCACTTCTACAGCAGTTTGATCAGAAATGCCAGCCCCCCTCACTGGATCAAACACTTTATCATCATGCATAAATACCTCAAACTCATTTGCAAGTGTCCCAACTGTGTCTGTAAATTGCAAATTAAATGAAAACTCATTAGCCTGTACAGCAAAGATGACTACACTTTATTATATTAGAGAATATTATAGCCCTAGATAAAGATTTGTACAGTATTTTAATGTTGTAATAGGCTTACAGGAGTCACATTTTAATCATTTTATGTAGCCTACTTTTATAGTTAAATCACCAAGATAGCTTGTTATCTGGTTGTGTTTTATATGTTCAATCTTAATTTGCATACAGTCATTTCTAGAAGTTAACTTCAAAATAGATGCAGAGGAGCGGAAAGTAAAATACCTCCCACTGAGACACAATGGGATAGAAATAGCTGAAGCTTAACGTACAATAAAATGGAGATGAGTGAACTACTTTCACTACTTTAATAACAAACGTGAAATAAGCACCATTTAAAGTGTTTTTAAAATATGTCACCCCAGAGCAGTCGTCAAAAATCAACTAGAAACAAAGTTCATCCACAAATGAACATAAAAAAGTAGCTAAAATGATTAAATACAGTGTTTTAATCAATCGATTATCAGGTGTTTGTTTCCTGAGCTTCATGTCCTCGTTACAAACATGTTTGTACCACTTCATCCAGAGCCCTGAACGCCTCATCAGAGGGAGTTGGTCAGTTTCTATTTTTAAGTAAAGAAAGTAAACGGTGTTTAGAGGCAAATCTTTCATGAAATCAGAAATAAAAACCCTTTTTGTTTCTGATTTTCACTTTACTTTCAGTTCCTAAATTTGTTACAGCACTGACACTGCGGCACTGCTTGTTTAATTGTTTCAAATGTTTGTGCTGATCATGAATTTGTTATTTTATTCTTTACTCTTTCACTTGATTTATATCATCAAATTTAAATGGCTTTACGTTTATGTCTGCACTTCGAGCCTGGGGAGTCAAGGCTGTGTAGGTTTAAGTAAATCTAAAAAAGCATTTTATTCCAAACACTGTCAGTGAAAGCCAGCTAAACAATTTCTACTATGTTCCTGACAGAGTTGCATAATGTTTTGAGTAGCTCTAAAGGTTTTCATTCAAGACATATGCAAAAACGCTGCTGTAAAAGGCTGGGAATGACCCAAAAAAATTACCTTCGAATGCTTTCAAGAAAGGGATCAGGACAGGAAACATCAGAGATTTCCTAAAATGTAACAGACTGTAATTGAATCAGGTTTGCTCAATCAGTAATAACATTTCCTTAACTTTTACTATTGGTTTATTGATATTGCATTTATTAAATGGCTTTACATCTCCGCCTGTCTGCAGTTTCACCACTGTGGGTGAAGTTTGTGTAGGCGTTGAAGAATCAGTTCACTTTAAAGTCAGCATTTAGCAAATTCCATCAGTGAGATGGCACCACAGGCAGTGACCTGCTCATAGATATTTTTCTCATTTTAAAAGCTCCAGCTGCAAAATCCTAAAAGCTCATATGAATTGCCTCCTCTGATATCTTCCCTCTTTTTATTTTCAGCTTTAATTGTTTTAAGCAGCATCAGAAAACCCACCACAAACTCACGCATCGACATCACACACACACTGAATTCAGCTTAAAAAAGACTTCAGCGGCAGGACTGAGTCTTCTGTTGGACAGGTTATGAAGAGCAAATCATTATTCAAAGGGGACATGTTTGTTTCAAGTTTTTTTTAACACAAGTAGTTGGTCATTTACAAAAAAAAACTTCATAAAAGCAGTAAAAATACTAATCAAGAAAAACAGTAGTTTTTGTGCTAAAATTCAAATCACTTCAATGTAAGTGGGGCTGCCTTCATACACCCTGTATCCAGCAGTTTTTATTCTTTTAAGATACAATCTATGACTGCGATCAAAGTAAAAAAAGTCAAGTTTTATCAAAGAATATGCATGTTTAAATACAAGAACAATCCCTGGAATATATGATATCTCAAGCTGTGTGAAAGCTATGAAATCTTCGGAAATGATGCCTCAAACATCTTGTTTCTAAGCAAAAATGCTCAAGAATCTACGGTCTGACAGTGAGCGCAAAGCTGTCTTTAATGTCTCTGAAGGAGGAGCAGTCAAAGTCGATCATGAGAGTCCTCTGCCCGCTCTTGTAGGGAACGAAGAAGAACTTGATGTGAAACCTGTGGCTTGGCGTCAGATTTGGAAGGCTGAGAATGACACAAAGCAAAAGAAAGAATCGGTTTAGTAATAGGAATAGCTTTTTACTTCTTTTCTTGAATAAAAACAAACTTAAACAGCATCCAGCAGCATTGTTTAATGTAGTTTTGATTAAACTCACGTGTAAGTAGTTTCCCCGACAAGAAGGCCACTTCCAGAGACGGTCAGAGTGCAATCCTTCAGTGTTTCATTGACCGGATTCATGAAAATCACTTCAGCACTCATCTCATTGTGCAATCTACCCGGACCAGAAACCTGGAAAACAAACAAATGGATTTTTTGCTACAACCTGCAAACAAACAATGAGCCAGAGCTCCAATGTCACCATAAAAGTGTTGCTTTGTTTTTTCTTTACCAGCCAAAAAATACCATAATTACCTCATCAGGTCTAAAAATGATCTAAATACAATCTCATATTAACAAAAACATATTAACTAACACTGAGGCCAAGGTCAAAAACTGAGTCACGCGTACAGCTTCCATAGCAGGGTAAGTAGCAGCCAGGTGCTGCTGATCAATGCAGTTGATTAACTGATCATCAGTCAGTGTGAGCAGCTCTATTAAAGCAGATTTTTATCAGTTTCAGGTGTGTGTTAACACGATGCCAAGGAGGAAAGACATCAGCAATGATCTTAGAGAAGCAGCTGTTGCTGCCCATCGACCTGGGAAGGGTTATAAGGCCGTTTCCAAACTATCTGGAGTCCATCATTCTACAGAGAGAAAGATTATTCACAAGTGGAAAACATTCAGGACAGCTGTCAATCTTTCCAGGAGTGGACGTCCCAGCAAGGTCACCCCAAGGTCAGAAACCCAAGAGCTACATCTCAGACTCTGCAGGCCTCAGCATGTTAAAGGTTAAAGTTCATGACAGCACAGTTAGAAACAGACTGAACAGGTATGGCTTGTGTGGAAGGGCTGCAGGAGAAAGCCTCTTCTCTCTAAAAAGAACATGGCAGCACAGCTTAGGTTTGCAAAGCTGCATCTGAACAAACCACAAGACTTCTGGAACAATGTCCTTTGGACAGAGCAGACCAAAGTGGAGATGTTTGCTCATAATGCACAGCAGCACGTTTGGAGGAAACCAAACACAGCACATCAGCACAAACACCTCACACCAGCTGTCAAGAAACTCTACCCTGGTTTAGACCCAACTTGCATCAGATGTAGGCAGGACCCAGCTAGCCTCAGTCACATGTTTTGGCTTTGCCCGACACTGTCTCTATTTTGGAAATGTATATTCGATACATTTTCATATATGTCATAAAACCATCAGTCCCAACCCATTGACTGCATTGTTTGGGGTTGTCCCTCAGGAGACACCAATATCTAGCCACCAGGCTGAGGCTATAGCATTCTCTACTCTTTTGACTCGACTTCTAATACTCCTTAGTTGGAAGAAGGTTACGCCCCCCCTCTGACAGGCGTTGGGGGGAGGAGGTGATGTCCCATCTCAAACTTGAACAACTTAAATATACTGCCAGGGGCACTAGCCATAGATATTATAAAGTCTGGCCACCATTCCTATCATATTTTGAGGGTGAACTCCCTTCCCTTAATATAGTGTAGCCCCCCCCCCTTTTTTTATTTTTTTTTATTATTTTATTTTATTTGTGTTTATGTAACTCTGTATATGCAGTCACGTGTGTACATGCATTTATGGGTATGTGTGTATGTATAACTACTTTATGTATACCGAGTGATTTATCTGTTTTATTCTCCTGATTTTGTATTTATTTATTATTGTCATTATTTATTTTCTAGTTCTTCCCCTATGGTCTTTGGTATTGAGTACTAGTGTGAGTGTATAATGTGAAAATAAATATAAATAAAAATATTTGAATAATAATAATAACAACTGTCAAGCACGGTGGTGGAGGGCTGATGATCTGGGCTGGTTCTGCAGCCACAGGACCTGGGAACCTTGCAGCCATTGAGTCCACCATAAACTCCTCTGGATACCAAAGTGTTCTAGTCAGATGTGAGGCCAGTTCCAAGGTCCATGTCATGAACTTGTGGATTTTGTCTCAGGTTTTTGTAAAACTGATAAAGAAACTGTGTTCTTATAAATCTGAGGCCTTTTTTTCATATATACCTATTTTTAAGACCTAGTATGAACTACGATCTGATGAGTAAAACCTGAGAACTGCAATAAGTTGAACTTTGAACTCTTTCTCACATGACGTCATCTCATATGTGCAAAGTGATGTGCAGATGTTCTTTAAGCACAGCTGGGTGACAGAAGAGTTTAGAGGCCAACATACAGACAAGGAGAGACGGCAGGTTTTTGTACTAACAGTGACGGAGATCGGTGGGTCCTTCAACACGACGCAGTTCTCAGCCAGGTATACGTTATCTGGGTTCTCTTTGTCCGTGACCAAGGCTGAAATGTTCATGCTCTTGCTCTGCATCATGTATTTATGGTAAGCGGAGAACGGGACCACGATAGGGATGGACAGATCTGGAGGACAAAACACAAGAGACTGAGACTTCAACATCCAAACATGCAGGAAGCTTCACATCTCAGCAACCGACACTGTGAGATACAGTTTCTATACCAGACGAATCTGCTTCTCTGCATTGGCTCCCTGTTAAATTCAGAATAGAATTTAAGATTCTTCTCCTCACATATAAAGCTCTTAATGACCGAGCTCCATCATATCTTAAAGATCTCATTGGTTTACTTGAGGTTCCCAGAGTTTCTAAAAGTAGAATGGAAGGCAGAGCCTTCAGTTATCAGGCCCCTCTCTGTGGAACCAGCTGCCAGTAAATGTCCGGGACACCCTTTCCACTTTTAAGACCAGGCTTAAAACTTTCCTTTCTGATAAAGCTTATAGTTAGGGATGGCTCAGGTAATCCTGAAACATCCCATAGTTAAAGGGATAGTTCGGGATATTTGACATGGATCTGTATGGCATCACCATAACCAGTGTCGTGCATTCAAACTGACTTACCCCCGACAGTGTCCTGTGAGCCGAGTTTTTGTCCAGTGTTGGTCAAGGCGAAAGTAGTCCGGCTTGTTTGCTGGGGTCAAGAAATTAGCGCGTTTTTCTTCCCAAAACAGTACGTGTGCTAAAGAGTGATTTATTTCATCACAAAAACCGAAGCCGGCAAAAGTCACTCCTCGTTATCACTTGGGCCCTATACTGTCTCATTGTGTATCAGTGCGCACGTCATTCTGACCGCGAGCTGTGCGCACGAGTCTTTCTGTTCTTTGGCAGTGCTCAACACTTACTCTGCAGACAACTGGCCATCGGGTCCAGCTGGTCTGGGACGCCTCTTCCAGTTGATCTTGGGAACATGGAAAAAGTTCTCAGACGCCTGCATTCAGGAGTGCAGGGAAGTCACCGTTATTTGTGATGCAGGCAGCAGCTGTCCCGCCGACATCCTCATCTATGGAAAGGTTTTGTATCTGGGGCATAACTAAATCCCACTCGTGGCAGCAGTAACATTCCACCTCTGTCTGCATTACTTCGCACTTCAAACAAGTGCACCAGGATTTGTCGGCCACCCTGGGTATCGCAGCTCCAGCAGTGGCTCCAGCTTCTGTTTCCATCACTTCTCTGTCCACCCTCTCTCTTTCTGCCCGATCTAAGTCCATTTGGCGAACTTCCTCCTCAGTATAAACGGGTTCATAAAGATACCCCCTTGGCTCTGAACGGAAGTCAATATGTTCCTCGTCGTTCTCGTTGTCAGACATCTTCCCGAGCAGTAAACAAAGTGAACTCGTGCGCACAGCTCGCGGTCAGAATGACGTGCGCACTGATACACAATGAGACAGTATAGGGCCCAAGTGATAACGAGGAGTGACTTTTGCCGGCTTCGGTTTTTGTGATGAAATAAATCACTCTTTAGCACACGTACTGTTTTGGGAAGAAAAACGCGCTAATTTCTTGACCCCAGCAAACAAGCCGGACTACTTTCGCCTTGACCAACACTGGACAAAAACTCGGCTCACAGGACACTGTCGGGGGTAAGTCAGTTTGAATGCACGACACTGGTTATGGTGATGCCATACAGATCCATGTCAAATATCCCGAACTATCCCTTTAAGCTGCTATAGGCCCAGCCTGCTGGGGGGCCTCATCTGTCACACCTTTCCTCACTTTACTCTCTTTATGTATATGTGACATAATTGTGGTCATTAACTCGTGTTTCCCTGTTCCAACAGATATCCTTTGAATGGTGTTACAGTGTTTTTCCCCCCTTTCTGTCTTCTCAGCTGTTGGAGGCGGATGGCCACCCTTCCTGAGTCTGCTTCTGCCAGAGGTTTCTTTCTGTTAAAAGGGAGTCGTTCCTCTCCACAGTCGCCTCAGGCACGCTCAGGACGGGAGATTGGACTGAAGACAAGTTTCGGTGCAATCTGTTGGTTTCCTTAGCTGGGAAATTGTTTTTGAATTGGCTCTATATGAATGAATTGGATTATTTTATAAATAATTATGATTGCAATGAATTGAATTCCAATTGGCTCGAATAGGACTTTATTATTTAAGTGCCTTGAGATGACATTTGTTGTATTTGGCGCTATATAAATAAAACTGAACTGAAATTGAATTAAAAGTCAGAGCCAGAAGAATCACCTTTCCCAGGCTGCAGCTTCTGCTCCGTCACCTCATTCTGGATGTTTCCGGCCGGCGAGCCGTTGTATCTCATTGCCTGGACGCTGATGTTGACGGACAGCAGCCTGGGCTCACCGCTGTCACTGCTCAGCACCAACTTTAGCTTCACATCCTCACCGTTCACCGGCTTGGACACCTGCAAAAAAAAAGGCAGTTTTGCATCTTTTGTTGTTTGAGTATTTTTCTTTAGAGAAATGGTGGGAATGAACATCAATCAAGATATAACAGGACACAGTGCTTCTAATCTCTTAATTATTATGTAATTTGATTAGCATTGTCCTGGTTTAATCTAACAACGTCTATAAAAGAGTTGGTATTTTTCAAAATATGTCTAAGATTTTACTTTATATTTACCAGTTCAACCCTTATAACTACAAGCCTGTTATATGTTACACTGGGAACATTCTTCAACCCTCAAACTGGTAAGTTTGCATATGATCTAAAGCAGGAATAATATAGTATAAAAAAAAAAGAAATCATACAACAGATCTTCCAGTACACAAAGGGGAACTTTATGAGAGAACAAGACGTGGCATCCTGAGGCTTTACAGCATGCGAAGTACGTAAAGCGGCTTATTCTGAGTAAATATGGAGTGGAGCAACAAATGTTCTCATCTGAACTCAAACTAGAGGAATCAGAAGGTTTTTGTGCTGAACATCTTAAATGTGCATGGCTGGAGCTGGAGCTAAGATAGGGTTCATGGAAATCAAGACAAAATAGGCGGAAGAACAGCTTCTGTCACCCACCTCCTCAAATCGCATGAGCAGTTGTGGTGGTGCTGTGGGGGGACCATTCTCGATCCTCTCCAGGGCGTATTTGAAAACAGCCCTCTCCTTCTCTGTTCCTGTTGGGACCATAATTCAGTGGATCACAAACATCGCATGAACTTAATGAGATCTGACGACACAAAAATCACCATTTTGGTCACGCATCAGTGTGCTAATCTTTAAACTTAAAGGGATAGTTCGCCTCTTCTGACATGAAGCTGTATGACATCCCATATTAGCAATATCATTTATGAACATTTTCTTACCCCCTTCCGTCATACAAGGCTGCACGGTGGTGTGGCGGTTAGCACTGTCACCTCACAGCAAGAAGGTTCCAGGTTCAACTCCCAGCTGGGGCCTTTCTGTGTGGAGTTTGCATGTTCTCCCCATGTATGTGTGGGTTCTCTCCAGGTACTCTGGCTTCCTCCCACCATCCAAAAACATGCATGTTAGATTAATTGGTGTCTCTAAAATTGTCCTTAGCTGTGAGTGTGGTTGTGTGGCCCTGTGATGGACTGGTGGCCTGTCCAGGATGTACCCCGCCTCTCGCCCATTGACCGCTGGGATAGGCTCCAGCCCCACCGCGACCCGACCGACGGATTCAGCAGGTATAGAAAATGGATGGATGGGATGTCATACAGCTTCATGTCAAAAGAGGCGAACTATCCCTTTAATGAAAGGATTTCTAATTTGAATGGCTGTGCAGTGTGAACAGCACACGTTTTTCGCATCTGTTGGCCAGGCGAGCTCACCTTCTCTGTACTTGTAGGTGTCTGTGACGTCCAGCCGCTTATTGGAGCCGACAGACTTGGTTGACGTGTTCTGTCCGACTGACGAGGTGTTAGAAAATACTTTCACCTTTGAGCCGTCAGTTTTAACCTGAAAAGATACACAAACATGGACACATCAAAGATAAAGAATCCATCTTTTCACACTAAAGGTCTCATTATTGACTAAAAGGGATTTAAGTGAAGCTGTGGCTCTGCTCACTGACCAGCCAGGTAATGCGGTCAGCATTAACTTCGGCAAAGACAAACGGGACGTCGTATTTGAGATGCGTATCCCCGTTCAGGACGGCTGAGACTGAGGCTGGACCGCAGCGGTACACCCCTGCAGGTGAAGGGACGCAAAACAAATCATTAAAACCTTCCTTAAACAATCTTCAAAGCTTTTATACTGGATATTAGGGGTGGGCCGATATGCTCTGGTCACGATTCGATTGTATCACGATTCTTGATAATTGCGATTCTACAAGTATTGCGATTCGATGTAACCAGTAAATGCAATTTTCTTCCTTAAAAAACAAACAAGTTGAATCATACACTTTTAGAATGAATATCGTTCCCATAAACAATGCACATCAGTCCGTTTCAGTCAGTCCAGCAGCTGACATTTATTTCAACTGAGACAAAAGGAGGTCCTTAAGATGTACAGCATCTTTTTAAAGTTCACTGTTACAAAATGAATTAAAATATCCACACAGCACAAATGTGGGCAAGTTTTAACGTAACTTAATGTAATGAATTGATGAAGTTTTTCTGGACACAGATATGACGTAATATAATCGATTCAGGGGAGAAAAATCGATTTTTAAAATCATCCCATTAAAAATCGCGATATGTACATGAATCGATTTTTCCGCCCACCCCCTACTGGATATCACATGAACTTTGAACAGGAGGAGCAGGAAGCAACGTCATCAGAGAGTGAAATAAATGTGTCTCAGTTCAAATTTACGGAGACGAGAGAAGAACGAAACAGTACCATCACTCGACTCCTGTGGAGTTGGATCCAGAACCTGCCAGCCGTCATATTTGCCGTCTCCTGCCAGGTCTGGTCGCTTCATCCATCCCTCCACCCAGACGTGGAAGTTCCTTAAAACACAACACAACATTCAGATTCTGAAGGAGCCCTGGAGCCTGAAACACAATACAGGAGAGCATAACTTAAGTTATACCCTTTTCTAAGTAAAACTGATGGAGGCAGAATTTCCAAATCTTCACCTCCTACCTCATTTAAAACACCTGGTCAATAAAAAAAGCCCCAGTGTCATCGTGCACATTACCCTCATACGCTCATTTCACCCTCTTTCAGATTGGTTTTACATGGAGAAGCAGTTAGAATAAACATGTACGTCACAGCACCTGGACGCATGCTCGTGTGTGAGAAAAACAGGAGGTGAACTTACTCATAAAAAAAGAAAAAAAAAGGATAAGAAATTGCTTTGATTTCTACAGCAAACGACCTACTTATGTTAAGCTCAGTAAAACAGAAAATACAATATTAGAAGTACCTGAAATGGTCTGAAATGGTACTCTTCTAAGGTGTTTTTTTGGGATATTTACTGTTTAACGGCATTCTTCGGTGAGTTGCACTCATAAGTCCCCACATTCTTTGGGTGTGGTGATCTCATGAACACACCAAAAGAAATGTGAACACGTGACCGATGCACCACACCCAAAGAATGCCAGCTGAGTGTGAAAATCCAGCCTTAGGAAAACCAGATCCAACACAAAACTTTGGGCCACTGTATGAAGCCGAAGTTCATGAGAACTGAAAAGTTGATCAGGCCTATAAATATTAGGACACTGACAAAGTGAGAAATATGTAGAAAAAACTCTAGATGATTCAGTTTTTCTGTTGATCAGTGGATATCACTTACCTAAAAGCTGCTAATATCTTTGAGATTTACACCAGATTAAAGATAAACACTGAGATCATATGTTTTATTATTATTATTTAATCTTAATCTTATTTAATCTGATTAAGTCAAGTTTTGCTATCAGAATACGCTGACCCGAAATTCAAAGGGCTCTCCTTTTGGAGAACACCAACCTTTGTGATGCACATTCTCGGGCCTGAAACTGAAACCCGGGGGCTCAGATACCTCAGTTCACAAGTTTGGTGTCCTGCCATGTACCGCATCTTTGTGGGCTTTTGATAACATCTTTTTGGCCTCTTAAACAGGACAACAAATCCACGCGTTTGACTGTGCGTGTGCAGGGCTCACAGTAGAAATAGCCAAAGAGCAAAAAATTCTGCCTAATTTTCTATGGTTGCTTGAAAACTGTGATTTCAGGACTGCATAGTGCCTGAAAATTACTCCAGAAAAAAAAGGATGCGATCAAATTTGGAGGAAATTAACTGAAACAACATGATAAATCAATTGTTTGTTCATAAGCAAACTGGAAAGAGATCACAGTCATAAACATTTGATGAATAGATAATTATTAGGGTTTAACGATAATAGCATAATAATAACGCCGATGAATATTTTATTGCGCATTAACGCAGGTTTTATTATTGTAAAAGTTTATTGCTTTCTGCTGCGGAACCACCAAACGTGGAGAAGGGTACGGAACTTTTACTCGGCCATTTTCATTTTAAAGTTGGACATCACCGTTTCAGGTGCTCCTCTGTCTCTGTGCGGCGCTACTTCCTGTTTTACTTGTTTCAACATAAAAGCACGTATTTCAAAATAAATTTTAAAAATACTCCTCAAGTTGAATTGTCTTCTCAGCGTAGTAGTTCCAGTCTAAAATATCACTTAAAGCGATACAATGTAACTTCTCAAAAAGCCCACTATGCAGCTCCCCCTACAGGCTTGGAGGTAATGTACGGTTACACTGTCGTAAATACAACACCCTTTCGCTTTCACGTTTCACGTTTGTTGAGGAACCGGCGAGGAGTCAGAAGGTGCAAGCTATGTCGACCGAGAAGGTAAGAGTAATCAAATGTACCTGGGAGCGTGAGAGGGGTCTATTTGTTTTTGCGGTAGGTGTGCCAGAAAGCAAGTCGAAGTACTTCCGCTCAGCTCCCGGGCCGGTCCAGCAAAGTTACATAGCGCAGTTTTTCCAACTCAGACCCACGAAGGGCATAGGAGACAGGCCAATCGTAATATTAAAACTCATTCTAGCTGCACAATTTTTTTCAAGCTGTTATTTTAAGGTAGAAATGTTACATAGTATTACTTTAAAGGCAAAACACACAACTGATAGCAGGAAGTCATTCAAGGAAACAGACAGTGGAGCGAGGCTTCTACATAAAAACTACAGAAAGATGCTGATGTTAAAAGTGTGTTTGCACAACAAATGTTATGGCACTTTCATTCATATGGCAGCACATTTAAAATAAAACTAAATGCTAAAAGCTATACACTACTTTTGAATTTTTGGATTTTGCGTTCAAATGCGATTAATCGCGATTAATCAGGGAAATCATGTGATTAATTAGATTAAACATTTGAATCGTTGCCCAGCCCTAATAATAACATCATTAAGATTAAGGGAATAAAAAGAAAAACTGGACAACAGACAAACTCTCCGGCCTTGATGCCTCACCAGATGCTGTCCGAGGATTCTACCTCTGCGAGTCCCTCTTCGGTGTAGTACGAGTCGATGGTCAGGTTCGCGTTGGTGTCGTGAGCGGACTGGAAGTTGCTGATCACACGGCAGGGGATTCCCAGCAGGCGCATCACTGGAACCAGAATAAATAGGGAAATTGTTTCCATTATTTAGCAGCGTCGCTCTGCTCAGCAGTTTGTTTTCTTTCCTATTTTTACATCTGTTGTCACATCTGAAATCTGTTTTATCTTTTGTAATCACGTTTTATTTCCTTTTTGCTAAACTGCTCATAACAGGATGTGTATGTTGAGCTGGGGTTACAGCTATTCAACTGGACCCCCATCCTTTTCCCAGTGTGGTGACTATTTGTCTATGAAAATAATAGAAAAAACTTTTAACTTAAAGGTGACCAAACTAAAATTAAACATAACTCAAATAGTCACTTGATGCACTGTGGGTTTCTGGTTTACGAGTTACAAAAAGGTCCAAAACATCAAAAATATAGTTTATCATGGATTTATTCCAAGTTTGCAGGCAAAACCAAACATGGCGAGCTTCACAGGATCCCTTCCTGCCTCTCCTGCTCTGATTCCCACACTTTCTGCCTGCTTGCCTCACCTGTTCACCCACCGATTGACTGAGAACTGGTAAAAAAGCATGTGATCACCCAAGTGCGTCCAGAGCTCCCTAAAACCCAAGTATTTATGTGTGAAACGCCCATTTCCCAAACCAAAAATTTATTAAATTAATTACAAACCAATTTATCTTAAACATCTAAAATTAAACAAAAATACTAATTATCAACCAAAAACTAAGCAAATAATATAAAATAAATCTAAATTCTTAACTAAAAGTACTGAAATAGCTCCTACACCCAGTATACGTGTACAGAAGAGGAATCGAGTTTCTAACCGAATACCGTGGACTGCTGCTTCTAACTTTCTCTGTGGAGGTTCATCGCTCATGTAAGTACAGCTGAGTTAAACTGTGCAGGCTTGGTCTTTAAGTTACTTCAAAGCATATTTTTCTAAATGACGATTTTAAAATCAGGATTTTATTAGAGCAGAGCGACAGTCAGGGAAAAAAAAGACCTAATGGACTGAGTTTCAGTTAAGAGTTAAGACACATTTAGATGTCTTTTTTATTTTATTCCCTGGCTTTTAACCCAGCATGACACTTTGTTTCTGTTATTACTTTTATTGTTTTAATATTGTTATTGTTTATTATTGTTTTTACATTGTTCTTGTGTTTTATACCTTATATTTCATGTTGTTATTCATGTACAGCACTTTGTTTCAGCCACGGCTGTTTTAAAGGGCTTTATAAATAAAGTTGAGTTGAGTCTTATAAGAGAAAAAATATTAATTATAGCAGCTTTATTTGTAATTCGCCTGCATTAATGTATCCTTTCACTTCGCTGTTTCACTTTACAATGACTAAAATTGATGCATTTCGCAAATGAGAACAGTTTTGACTGGTGTCACTCAGTTTGGTTGCATGGCAACAAACATTTAACTTTTCAACTCGACGTCCTGATTGCAAGACAACAGATATTTTATCATCACAGTGTCCATTATTTGTTATAAGATGTAAGTAATAAGATTTTGAAAGAAAAATGAACTATAAAAAGCTGATCCTGCGAAACAACAGTGAAAATGCTGATGAGCTGACCATGCTAAACGAAAGCTGAAAATAGTGAACATTTTTCAGAAAGTTAGTTGCTGAAGTTTCAAAAGGCCTGAAAGGTATCTTTGAAAGGAGCGGGAAGCTGGATGAAGGCAGAAAACTACAGAAAAGAGAAGAAAAAATGCAAAAAGGATCGGCAGTTGGAAGGTACTGCTGTGATTTAGAGGCTTCTGATTTAAAAAGTAAAGTTCTGAAGGCTATGAAAGTCACATTGGCAGCTCGTTCATGCTCGCACTATTTTCTTAGCGGTGGCGGAGTAATATCAACGAACATCCAGTACAAAATGTCAAATAAAACACGACAGAAGCAACTTTTCGCAACGAAATTTGATATGGATTACCAGTGCACACCAGTAACCACTCCGGTGAGTTGATGATTTTGAAAACGGACGTTTATGGTGCTTTTACGGACCTTTTAGGACATGCGCATGACTTGCCGTTCTGAAGCAGGTTGAGAAGAATCAAAATTGGGCAAATATCGGAGAAAGCAGTACACGTCAAAAAAGCGGTGAGGGGGGTCCTAAAACATTGCAGACGTCTCAGAAAAGAGGCTTAATGTTGAAAATACCGCAGTTCCTCTTTAAAGATTATGGAAACAGTGACGGGTTAAAAACTTTCTGTATTCTTCCACTCTCAGTTGGAGCCTCCTTTGTGCACATGAACATTCTGTGTCATTGGAATGCATTGTAAACTCAGAAATGATTCATTTGCACAAAAACCTTATTATTTTAAAAACTATAAAAGTCAGAAACACCAAAAGATGTAAACATAATCTCCAGAAAGAGCTGAACGTTTTGTACAAAAAATTGTTTACTTTGCTTAAAGTATGTGGAAGCAGTTAAACGGCAAACAAAACTGTCTGAGAACAGGTAGATATCCTACGGAAGAGTATTAAGGCCAGACATAAAAAAAATATTTATATTTTGCCTGTCGAGAATAAAGTCCACATGTCGAGAATAAAGTCGAAATGCTGAAACGACTTTATTCTCGACATTTCAACTTTATTCTCGACATGTTGACTTTAATCTTGACAGGCAAAATATTATTTTTTTTTGTTATGCCTGGCCCTAATACTCTTCCGTAATATCCTGATAGAAGATGCTGTTAAAGATGAGTGGAGCAGCTGCAGAATCAGACTTTACCTGAACACATGACCCCGGCGAACACCCAGCACTGTCCATATTTGACCGATTGGCAGTTGGAGTCAAACCAGCGTTTGAGGATGGCATAGCTGCCGGTCCAGTGTGTGGGCGGGAGCCCACCCTCATAGTTGCTTCCCCAGCATCCATGCACGATGCCGCGGTCACCTATGTTGTTCACCTGGAATAAAAAACCCAAAAGCTGTTTGCTGCCTTCTACCGTGGAGCTGAATGAAACTAAAGCTCACAGATCAACTGTGTCAAAAGATTAGAATATTAAGATAATAAAAGGACTTCCTGGAAAGCTTTCCAAATAGGATTTTTGATAAGCCATGCGTTTGTTTTTTTTTACTTCTTATGAAGCCAATACGACTTTAAACTAGGGCTGAGCGCGTTAACTCGTTATTATCGCGTTAACCTGTTGATTATTTAACGCTGATAAATATTTTATCGCGCATTAACGCGGGTTTTATTATTGTAAAAGTCTGTTGAATGCATCACATTCACACAGTTACAGCAAACACCCCAAAGCATGGAGTAATAAAAACAAAGATAATCACCAATACAGGTGCTCCTCGGTCTCTGTGTGAAGCTCACAGAGCTAACCGGCGCTACTTCCTGTTTTACTTGTTTCAACATAAAAGCACGTATTTCAAAATAAATTTGAAAAAAAACAGTCTAAAATATCACTTCAAGGCAAAACACACAACTGATAGCAGCAAGTCATTCAAGGAAACAGACAGTGGAGCGAGGCTTCTACATAAAAACTACAGAAAAATGCTATACACTACTTTTGAATAAATTTTTGGATTTTGCGTACAAATGCGATTAATCGTGATGATCATGATCAGGGAAATTATGTGATTAATGAGATAAAAAATTGTAATCGTTGCCCAGCCCTAATATTAAGATAATAAAAGGAATTCCTGGAAAGCTTTCCAAATAGGATTTTTGATAAGCCACGCGTTTGTTTTTTACTTCTTATGAAGCCAATAAGACTTTAAACACGAGCCAAGCAGAGTAAAGGCTCTAGCATGGTTGCTCATCAACACCGCTCGCGCGAGCGGTGTTGATGATGTCACGAGTTCGTGCCCGCCATAGGACCCTATATAGTGGCGCAAGTCGTTGCGCGCCAGTAGTTGCAATTTTCTCCGTCACAGAGGTGGCGCTGCTACGTGAAGGTTACCTCTACTCTACAACCACGAAAGTGGAGAAGAAAACAATGCCGCTGTCAAGAGCAAGAATACTGTAATTAATGATACTGCTGCAGTTTTCGGATCTTTTTAATTCAGTTAAAAGAGGTGAAGGTTTGAAGCCCCCGGCATCAACAGAGTCTCTGCCCTCTTCTTTGCCTTCACGTATCCGTCCCGTAGCTTCTTCCACACATTCTTACAGAACTCTCCCTCTTTCCCCAAAGTTCTCCCCATCTCTGTGCACCAGTTTTGGGAGTTTATGTGGTCCCTACTGTTTCACTGCAGTTTCGTACAGCTGTCTGTACAAACGCACCTCCTCACTGATCCTGCTCTCACAACAGTCCATCCGGTTCGACTGGTGCACGACAACGCGCTGCGCCGTCTTTTCAAGGGAAGCGCCATGCCTGAAACGTCATTTTGACGTCACGGTGCGACACCGCCGTGACAGACGCGGCAACCATGCTACCGCCTTAATACATTTTTATTCCAAAATACAAAAGCAACCACATGGTGGAGCTCATATATAAAAAAAAAAGAAGACTTTGATGATTCATTCCATTGAGATCATGTGACCATGTGTGTGGCAGACAGCAGTCAGGTTGCTCTCAGTTTGAAGGTTATAAAAATAATCATCAGACATCAGACAGCTGTTGCTGCACACCCTGTGAGATGCCAGAGGCTTGGACAGAGTCAACAATTACTAAATCTTTTAATCTCATAATAAGAGCCAACCTTAAAACTTTCCTGTTCAAACACAGGCTTTGGTTAATGGCTGTCTCTACAGGTAGATGCGCTGTGATGTCAGTTTAATAAAGTTTAATGTTTTTAAATGGTTCAGTTTGTTTTGTGGTATGCTGTTTATTAAGCGTGAAGTAAATGAGGTATATTGGATGAAATGTGCTTTATAAATAGAGTTCCCATCACACTGAAAACCCTGCTTTCACAACTTGTTAATTATTTAACGCTGATAAATATTTTATCGCGCATTAACGCAGTTTTTTTAAATTATTATTATTATTTTTTTAATTTAATTTATTTTTCTATTGTAAAAGTCTGTTGCTCACAGGCTTTTATTATTGTAAAAGTCTGTTGCTCACAGGCTTTTATTTTGTAAAAGTCTGTTGCTGTCTGCTGCGGAACCGGAAAAGAAAGTAATTGGCGGATCCACCAAACATGGAGAAGGGTACGGAACTTTTACTCGGCCATTTTCATGTTAAAGTTCTTCCAGACGGCGGAGTCGACAGAACCAAAGTCATCTGTAAACACTGCCAAGTTGAATTGTCTTCTCAGCGTAGTAGTTCCAGTCTAAAATATCACTTAAAGGCAAAACACACAACTGATAGCAGCAAGTCATTCAAGGAAACAGACAGTGGAGCGAGGCTTCTACATAAAAACTACAGAAAGATGCTGATGTTAAAAGTGTGTTTGCACAACAAATGTTATGGCACTTTCATTCATATGGCAGCACATTTAAAATAAAACTAAATGCTAAAAGCTATACACTACTTTTGAATTCATTTTTGGATTTTGCGTACAAATGCGATTAAAATGTGATTAATTAGATTAAATATTTTTAAACGTTGCCCAGCCCTACAAAAATGTCATGCCAGCTTCTAAAAGGTTTGCCAGGAGGTGTGTGTAAGACGTAAAGAGTGTGTCCCACCATGGCGCTGAGCACGCGGCCGACGTAGATGGGGTCAGAGCGAGCGGAGACGTCTACAGCTGGATCACGCAGGTGCTCGTTGCTGACGTCCAGTATCTTCAAGCAAATCTTCACCATGTCCTCCTCAAACTGGACAAGAAGAGAGAAACTTAACTTTGTTCATGGAAACATCTGCAGGTGTTTCAGCATTTAAACTTCCCTTTGTAAAATATCTAAGCGGCCTTATTCACGCTTAATCTGATCAAATGACGAGCCTGAACATCTGCATTTTAAATAAATTCACTGGAAAGCGATTGGCCAATTTTTTTAGGATTTACAATTAAAAAAGTTCAAGAATAAAATACATTGAATTACATTTAAAAGACAGGTCAAAGATAGCTGAAATCTTTTATGTAGGGTACCGAAATTTACAGTATAGAAGTACTGATGGTAGTTGTGATGTTAAAAGTATAAAATGTTGATGCACATGTTATGATGTTGTGATTTAATCTCAGCAGATAAAATCAAAACTTAATTAAGTTGCTGATCTCCTTCATTTGTGTGTAATTTGATTACAGCCAAAAAAAAAGGAAAAAAGTTGCTTTTAAACTATGATGCTCAGATTGCTTTTGGCCACAATGATAACGCGGTAAAGATCAGATATGACAACACTAATTTAAAGTAGTTTTTGAAATTGTACCACTTGAAATCATTGACTGAAAGATTCAAAAAGGTGAATCTAGACCGTATAAATGAATTTAGGTGGGTTTAAAACTAAAATATCATACTTTTATAAATCAAGGGTTTCTTACCATTCCGAAAGGAATTTAACGTATTGAAATAAAATGTTAAATAAGATAAAAAAAACACCATCACTGGTGTAATGTTTGTCACGATCCATGTATTTTTTCTGTCTTTTCTGGTTCGTCGCTTTTTAGTCTTGCCCTTTCCTCACCTTTCCTCATTTTCCCCTCGTAATGTTCTGTATGATTTTGTTTCTTCTTCTAGTTTAGCTTTTTGCTACTCCAGCGTTGCGATGATTTTTTTCTTCCTAATTAAACAAACTTTAACTTTCCTCCTGTCCCGTATCTGCATCTGGATCCTCCTTCCTCGCCTCCACCTCCCAACCGTGACAATGTTTTTGTTGTCTGACTGACTCGTCACTAACACAGTAAAACATACAACAGGTGTGTGTTCCTGTACCTGCCCGTAGTTCCAGTTCATTCCAGAGATGTAGTTTGTGCTTCCGCTGTAGATTATTCCTTGTTCGTTCATCACGTACTCTTGTTTCTGCTCCTCAAAGGACAGAAACACGGAGTCGTCTACAAAAAAATAAATAATACAGACATAAATATCCCGTCTGTTGAAATATAGAAAAACTATCAGCATAATGAAGTACCAAACATGATAAATATCAATGAATCAATGAGAAAGACGACAGTTTATAGAAAGACAGAAAGAGAAGACAAGCTTACCGGGACACCAGGGGTTGAAGAGCACCACCAGACTGGCCAGCACCTTTTCTTCGCCCCTGTGCTTCCCTGACAGCTTGTACTCCCCTATGGGGGAGTCAGCCGAGGGTGTAATGCTCAGAGTCAGGATGCCTGTTTGTGGGGAAGAGCTCCTCACGAGCTCTGCCTTCCACACCGCCTTGGCAGACGGGGAACGCTGTACTTTGTCCGGGATACCAAAACGTGACATCGTCCCCATGGCCTCAGACGGATATTCTCCTGCAGAAAGAAGCCACGGAGGGAGTCAGGCAACAATATTCTCTATGTATTATGGGCAACGATTACGTTCGTTTACCGCGAGGGCGTATTGGAAGAATAGCCTCTCCAATAATGTTCCTGTAAAGACGATAATTCAGTCGATCATGAAAGCCACATGAACTTGATGACATGAGACGACATGAAGTCACCATTTTGGTCCCACATCAGGCCATGTGAAAGCTGAGCGGTTAGCGTAGGTAAAAATATTAGGGCTGGGCAACGATTATAATTTTTAAATCTAATTAATCACATGATTTCTCTGATTAATCACGATTAATCGCATTTGTACGCAAAATCCAAAAATGAATCCAAAAGTAGCGTATAGCTTTTAGCATTTAGTTTTATTTTAAATGTGCTGCCATATGAATGAAAGTGCCATAACATTTGTTGTGCAAACACACTTTTAACATCAGCATCTTTCTGTAGTTTTTATGTAGAAGCCTCGCTCCACTGTCTGTTTCCTTGAATGACTTGCTGCTATCAGTTGTGTGTTTTGCCTTTAAGTGATATTTTAGACTGGAACTACTACGCTGAGAAGACAGTTCAACTTGGCAGTGTTTACAGATGACTTTGGTTCTGTCGACTCCGCCGTCTGGAAGAACTTTTACAAAATAAAAGCCTGTGAGCAACAGGTTTTTACAAAATAAAAGCTAAAATAAAAACACGGTTCGAGGCCCGCATCGGACGGCCCTGTGCTGCATGTCGTTCCCCCTCTCTCTGTCCCCTGCTTCCTTTCTCTCTGAACTTTCCTATCCATTAAAGGCACAACCCCCCCCCCCCAAAATTAAAAATAAAGTCATAAAATAATATATTAAAAAAAAAACTGCGTTAAAGGTAGGGTAGGAGATCCTGGATTTTGAGTCCAGCGAAGCCTAATTTTGAAAATACACAGGTCAAAAGTCCCAACCCTTTTCTTCACTTTCCCCCTGAAGCCACGCCTCTAGAGTACATGAACGCGCACGAGCACGAAGGTGCACGAGCGCTGTTCTGACAGCAAGCATCGATCGTTGCCGTATTTAGTATTTAGTATATGCTAACTATACGTTTAATAATGCTAGGTGCTAGCCAAGCTGGCTCTAGTTTAGCTTCCTGCCAAGCTTCTGGACGCGTAATTCGTTCACGGAGCAGGGTACGCGCACAGGGGGAAGGAGGGGGAGGGAGGAGCAGATGCAGTTTGATAGACGGCATCAGAATCCAATCATCGTTAAAGGTCCGTTCAGCATGATTGGATACTGTTTTTCCTGGATTGTACGTTCTAGAGGCCACTAAAACTTTTCATATTTGTGTCAAAACTTTTAATTAATTGGTTGCAATGGGGGTGTGAAGAGTATTTCAAGCAACATGTAAAAAAATGTTCCAGAAAAAGATCCCCTACCCCGCCACCTTTAATGCGCGATTAAATATAAATCGGCGTTAAATAATTAATGAGTTAACACGACAATAACGAGTTATGTCGTTATATATCCATCATTTGTTTTTCACTAGACGTTTCGTGCCTGACGTACCCATGTCATGGCAGCTCCTCACCGACTGTCCCCATCTTTTTATTTCTACCACATTAATAATAAAAGTGTATTTAGGTTTTGGGCAGCAGCCCAGATATCGCATTTATCAAAAATGATTAATAACAAATAATTCAAAAAGACCAACCCGTAGCTGCAGTGATGGTGAGAGGATGGAGGTCAGGGCTGAAAGGTTTGGTCAGGGTTAGAGTCAGTTGGAAGGGCTGGCCTCGCCTCACAACCAGCAGATCTCCTGAGATTTCATGGGTGTTGTGTTCTCTCTTGTTGGTCGCACCGTGGAGCTCCACTCCTTTAAAAACTAAAAGAAATGAAAAAACATAGAAACTCTTTGACAGTAATAAAAATGGTGATTAATTTAAAATGATTGTCACAGTTTTTAATGTTTACTGGATCATCTCTTTTATGTTAAAAGCTTTCCTTTTCCTTTCCTTCGCCCAACCATCAAAAAACATGCGTGTCAAGTAAACTGGGGTCTCTAAATTGACCCTAAGAGTGAGTGTGAGCGTGCATGGTTGTTTGATTCTGTCCATGAGACATGAGATATGGAAACAGTTTGAACTGCGGTGTCAGTAATCACCACAGTGGTTAAAGTTCAGCTCTAACCGATGCATTCACATATCAACCTTCAGAGGTAGGAGCCCGTTTTAGCCATTTTTGAATACTTTAGATTTTGTCTTTATACACCACATTATAGTGCGGTCGTGACAGCGCACTACCAGCTGACAGCCAGTTACCGTCTTCGCCGTCCAGCAAAGCCCCGGGGAGTTGGACGGCGGCACAAGCTCAGACCCCGGGGGAGGGTCTCGCCAAGTGGGCGAGTTAAGTATTCCTCTCCTTTTAACTTCGTGTTTTAGTGTTTATGTATAGGTCGGCCTATTTTTATGTGGTATTGATTGGTGGGGTTGCGTGGGGAGGAGTGACGGGTCTGTGGTTAAACGGGCGCCATATGCTGCAGGTTAGCCGCGTGTTCTGTGGTGTGTTGACTCTGTGTGCTGTTTAAAGCGTGCCTTAAAGCTAGTGAACTTGTGGTGGGATTTCATTCCGTGTGCTGTGTTTAAAGCGTGCCTTAAAGCCAGTGAAGCTAGCCTGACTTTTGGTGGGTTTTCATTCCGTGTGCTATGTTTAAAGTGTGCCTTAAAGCCAGTGAAGCTAGCCTGACTTTTGGTGGGTTTTCATTCCGTGTGCTGTGTTTAAAGCGTGCCTTAAAGCTAGTGAAGCTAGCCTGACTTGTAGTGGGTTTTCACTCCGTATGCTGTGTTTAAAGCGTGCCATAAAGCTAGTGAAGCTAGCCTGACTTGTAGTGGGTTTTCATTCCGTGTGCTCTGTTTAAAGCGTGCCTTAAAGCTAGTGAAGCTAGCCTGACTTGTAGTGGGTTTTCATTCCGTGTGCTGTGTTTAAAGCGTGCCTTAAAGCTAGTGAAGCTAGCCTGACTTGTAGTGGGTTTTCATTCCGTGTGCTGTGTTTAAAGCGTGCCTTATAGCTAGTGAAGCTAGCCTGACTTGTAGTGGGTTTTCATTCCGTGTGCTGTGTTTAAAGCGTGCCTTAAAGGCCTACAGAAAGCTGACACTACACCCAATACATAATGATAATACATACACAGAGGAACAATAATGATTATTGGACTCTACACCAAAACATTTCATAAACGCATGAAATTTGCGATTTTGAATTTGCCGCTAGGAAACCTTCCTGGAATTGCAGACTGGGGGCGGGGCTTCCGTGCGACGTCACAAGTGCAATGGTTTTTCCTGGCTGCCGTGTTGCCAATTTAGCGACTTTGTCAGAAGACAGAAGCACTGCAGGACGGCGGCAACCCGGCATACCGTCATTTCCTGTCAAAACGGCAGTTTCAAGCTAGCTACAACGAGGGTAGGTTCACTTCCTGTTTTCCCTATGATAAAAGGCAACGGGTATTTTATTTTGTGAAAATAACAGGAAGTGCGTTAGCTCACTGCGGCTAGCTTTAGCAGCGCCGAATTCGTCGGAACAAAATGGTAAACAGCCGGTATTTTGTCAGGTTTTCAACACGTTGGGCATCTAAACGACTACTTTCTCACCTGAAAAGTTTCAAATGTTGCGGGGACAGAGGAAGCAGAGAGACCTGCGGTCGGAACTTGTGTCTGTGTCTCCCTGTCCGCCTGCCTCCTCTCTGGTGAAATCAGCCGGAGCCATCCCGCCGTGTTCAGCTCCCTGCGGTGCGGACACTCAGGGGGAATCCACCTGGCGGAGAGCGGACACACCGCGGGATGGTTGTCCTGAAATCAGCCGGGAGAGCGATCATCAAGAGCCCCGACGATCGCTGATTTCAGGGCAACCATCCCGCGGTGTGTCCGCTCTCCGCCAGGGAGACACAGACACAAGACCGCAGGTCTCTCTGCTTCCTCTGTCCCCGGTGGTGTGAGCTGCTGAGGGCAACACACGCACTTCGTACATCTACTCGCAATAAAAACTGCACTGAACCCAACGTTTTATATTTCCAAGCGACGTCCCGCGGCACACATCAAAATTTGCCGTGAAGAAGCTGTCCAGGTCTGGCAAACTGCTGGCTTCGCTACTGGAACTACTGGTATCAGACATGTTTATTGTTTAGTGCACTCGTGACGTCACGCACCTATCGTCGGTTTGCCAAAATTCGAATCAAATGTGGTGATAGTTTATTGGGTCTAATCAGGACTATCCAGGGGCCTAAAATTAATTTTAAAATCATAAAACAATTCCATGCTATATAAGGAATCGATCTGCCATTTCAGTTTTGTGCAAAAAATCACCTTTCTGTAGGCCTTTAAAGCTAGTGACGCTAGCCTGACTTGTAGTGGGTTTTCATTCCGTGTGCTGTGTTTAAACCGTGCCTTAAAGCTAGTGAAGCTAGCCTGACTTGTAGTGGGTTTTCATTCCGTGTGCTGTGTTTAAAGCGTGCCTTAAAGGTAGTGAAGCTCCTGACTTGTAGTGGGTTTTCATTCCGTGTGCTGTGTTAAGGGTTAGCTTGTCGTGTGTGTCGCGACCAAGGAAGCCTGCGTTCCCAATCCTTCTCTCTCTCCATTAGATCGGAGCCCCCCACCCCATGTGTTTTATGAACTTGTAAACTACTAAAGATTTTACATTTGACATCCAAGTAGTATGCAGCTCTTCATATATATATATATATATATATATATATATGTATATATATATATACATATATATACCGATACCACTCTGTTTGAAAAAAAAAAAAAAAATTATATATATATATATATGTATATATATATAATTTTTTTTAAAAACAGAGTGGTATCGGTATCGGCCGATACTGCACAGCCAGGTATCGGTATCAGTATTGGGGCCAAAAAATGGTAAAAAATCAAAAAATCAAAATTACAGTTACCCAGATTTTTTTAAGTAAGCGACGCACCTCCACGTTATCAGTGCTAGTGTACAGTAATTAATAAATTATAAACAGCATAGTTTGTGCCTGTATAACGTTGCCCATAGGAAACCGTTTCATGGCCGAATATCTCAAGAGAGCAGCCAGACGCCTCTCGAATATCTTCGGAACAGCTCCAAATTACCAACAACAAGCAGGGGTGAGTAGAACATCATGTTATAATGTGAAATCAAGGGCCCAATGTCCAAAAAACGGTCTTGTCCTTTAAGCTTGATCGCTTGAAATGGTACCAAAGACGAAGTTCTGGGATTTAACCGGCGTAAATCTGAGTCACAGCTGAACAGCGGCAGTCGATGTGTGGCTGCCATCGTGCGTGCAATGAGGAGATTTCTTTTAGGAAATTCTTACATCGTGTACAGAGAAGCCATTTTTGAATACTTTAGATTTTGTCTTTATACACCACATTATAGTGCGGTCATGACAGCGCACTACCACCTGACAGCCAGTTACCGTCTTCGAGGAGATTCTGGTCCACCATCCAGCGGCTCAGGGGGGGAAAGCGGTGCACCGTCAACACCGTGTATGGTGAGGGCGGGGCTCTGCTGACCTCAACTAGGGACGTCGTGAGTCGGTGGGGGGAATACTTTGAGGGCCTCCTCAATCCTACCGACACGCCTTCCGATGAGGAAGCAGAGTTGGGGAGCTCGGACGTGGGACCTCCCATCTCTGGGGCTGAGGTCGCCGAGGTGGTCAAAAAACTCCTCGGTGGCAAGGCCCCGGGGGTGGATGAGGTCCGTCCTGAGTTCCTCAAGGCTCTGGATGTTGTGGGGCTGTCTTGGTTGACACGCCTCTGCAGCATCGCGTGGACATCGGGGGCAGTGCCTCTGGACTGGCAGATCGGGGTGGTGGTCCCCCTCTTTAAAAAGGGGGACTGGAGGGTGTGTTCCAACTATAGGGGGATCACACTCCTCAGCCTCCCTGGTAAGGTCTTTTCGGGGGTACTGGAGAGGAGGATCCGACGGATAGTCGAATCTCGGATTCAGGAGGTGCAGTGTGGTTTTCGTCCTGGCCGTGAAACAGTGGACCAGCTCTATACCCTCGGCAGGATCCTGGAGGGAGCATGGGAGTTCGCCCAACCGGTCTACATGTGTTTTGTGGACTTGGAGAAGGCGTTCGACCGTGTCCCTCGGGGACTCTTGTGGGGGGTGCTCCGGGAGTATGGAGTGCCGGACTCCTTGATATGGGCTGTTCGGTCTCTGTATGACCGGTGTCAGAGTTTGGTCCGCATTGCCGGCAGTAAGTCGGACATGTTTCCTGTGAGGGTTGGACTCCGTCAAGGCTGCCCTTTGTCACCGATTCTGTTCATAATTTTTATGGACAGAATTTCTAGGCGCAGCCAGGGCGTTGAGGGGGTCCGGTTTGGCGACCTCAGAATCGGGTCTCTGCTTTTTGCGGACGATTTGGTTCTGTTGGCGTCCTCAGGCCGTGACCTTCAGCTCTCACTGGAGCGGTTCGCAGCCGAGTGTGAAGCGGCTGGGATGAGAATCAGCACCTCCAAATCCGAGACCATGGTCCTCGGCCGGAAAAGGGTGGAATGCTCTCTCCGGGTCGGGAATGAGATCCTTCCCCAAGTGGAGGAGTTCAAGTATCTCGGGGTCTTGTTCACGAGTGAGGGACGAAGGGAACAGGAGATTGACAGGCGGACCGGTGCGGCGTCCGCAGTGATGCGGGCTCTGCACCGGCCCGTCGTGGTGAAGAAGGAGCTGAGCCAGAAGGCGAAGCTCTCGATTTACCGGTCAAACTATGTTCCTACCCTCACCTATGGTCACGAGCTGTGGGTAGTGACCGAAAGAACGAGATCGCGAATACAAGCGGCCGAAATGAGTTTCCTCCGCAGGGTGTCTGGGCTCTCCCTTAGAGATGGGGTGAGAAGCTCGGTCATCCGGGAGGGGCTCGGAGTAGAACCGCTGCTCCTCCGCATCGAGAGGAGTCAGATGAGGTGGCTCGGGCATCTGGTGAGAATGCCTCCTGGACGCCTCCCCGGTGAGGTGTTCCGGGCCCGTCCCACTGGGAGGAGGCCCCGGGGAAGACCCAGGACACGTTGGAGAGACTATGTTTCTCGGCTGGCCTGGGAACGCCTCGGGGTCCCCCCGGAAGAGCTGGAGGAAGTGGCCGGGGACAGGAACGTCTGGGTCTCTTTGCTCAAGCTGCTGCCCCCGCGACCCGATCCCCGGACCAGCGGAAGATGATGGATGGATGGGTGTACAGAGAAGTTGATATCACACTTCAGTTTGTTTAGACACCACATTGTGTTGCTCTGAGCTTGATTTTTATACAAACAGACGCTGGATTTTAACTTCCGGGTCGCGTTTCTACGCTTAAACTGTTGGATCAGCCACTAAAATCATCTCCCCAGGCTGTCTCAACTGGTATGAAATTGACAGTAAGTAAATATTAAGCTCAACTTAGCACGAACAAACTCTGCTAACATAACAAAAAGCTACATTTTCAAAAATATCCTGAAAATGTTCAGGATTTTCACAACATCTTGTCCACAGTATGTTTGAAAACAGTTCAGTCTGACTTCTGTCAAAGCCAGGAGCCGAAATATTGTTTCCGGCCATAAAAGTCAACATTTAAATGACATTTAATGACATTTCAGTGTGAATCATGTCCATTACACTTCCTCGTTGTCATTAAAATGCTTTGAAACAAATATTCTGACAGCTTTTACATGGCAACTTAAATGAGGTGTTTACACGTCACTCAACCATTAAAACCAAATTCCTGAGCAGCCTCCCACAGACAGTGGGAGTGGATCCTGGATCCTGTTCAACGAACTGCCTGCAGAAGTCACAGGGCGCCACATGACGTATTGCCGTACGGTCTAGTAATAGAAACCAGGGCAAGGTGGCACCTAAAATATGTAAACCGGCTCACAGCAACATGTCACTATTGTTGCACACAGAAGAATTAATGTGTGAATGGGGCATGTCTCAACAGGTAAGCCCTGGAAAATACTATGACACACCCGTCTGCTTTGAGCCTTCGAACAACAGCCTGGAAAGCGTTTAAATTATTATCAGCATGTGTGAAAGTTTCAGTCACAGACAAAAACAAACCTGATGCAGGGAGAGTCGTTAGCATATTAAAGGTAATCGCTTTACTTTTCGAACCGAAAGCGATGTAACACTTGCTTTTTGTGATTGCATTGAAACCCCAAAAGATCATATATACATGTTTCTAGCTTCTTCAGGGACAAAGGACTAAAAGGTTTTAGTTAAAAGTTTAATAACCTTAGATCATAATGGGTTAGTTAGTAGCTCCCAACCATTAATTATTCAGTATTTGTTGATAAGTTATCAACTATCTGCTCAAGAAAATGAGAGATTCTCAAATTAGGATCACAGATGAATAATCTAAAGTAGTTCCCCAAATATTCCCCCACGTAGGACTATTTAATGGATCTAAATTATTCTTATACTTCCAATAATTCATCACACTTGATTCATTTCTTATCTGAGAATCCACCGAACTGAACCTTTAATTTATTGTTCCTGATTAACTCTGAACCAGTGAGCAGATGAAATAACAGCTCAGTTATTATTCAGGAGTACGGGCTCACAGAAAAAAAAAACAGTCTTAATGTGAGCTTAATTTGTGCCATGCAGCATAATTTACAAAGTGAACTATGTCAGCAGCACCTCTGGTTTGTGTGCATTTAGCACAGGGGGAGTTGTGTCTGTTTTATTCCCAGTTATGATGTTTTCCTAACTTTAAACTCCTGGTTTGAAATACCAAACCTCAACCAAGTAGTTTTTAAAGCGTAATGTGTTGTGTTTTCATCATGAATGTGGTTGGTAGAGTTAACCCTTTAGGCGCCAGGTTTTTTTTTAAAAAAGACTAGATTTTGACATCTAAATTTCAAAAGGCTGTGGCTTCTAAATGGTTAGAGATAGAGACAAAGTGGAAATGAGAAACATATTGGGAATGACCTGAATTTCATGTAGGTTGTAAATTTTCCTATCTAATTTGCATATTATGACGTCATATGGTGGCGGCCATTTTGGAATTCGATAATTCTCAGGAAATAAATGATATTGTTGATACTGTTGAACTTTTTTCATCATATCCACCCCTCCATCCATCTGTTATTTTATCCACATATCAAATGGACAAGCAAACAGTGAATTGTAAGCCAAATGTTGCAAATTATAACCATTATTATACTACAAAACTCATATAAACAGTAGGCGATTTTCAGAAGCAGAGGCCTTATCTGTGCCCATCTATCCAGATTACAGTTTGTAGTTCTTTAGAGTGTGGAACCTCTCATGGCAAGGCACAGCACACAGACAGTTGGCACAATATTGAGAATCACCCTAAGTGTATGTGGGGAATAATTTACTAATCTAATTTGCATACTTTGACACCAGATAGTGGCGGCCAACTTTCAAGATTGATATTTTGAATGGATGTTGAAATTGTTTAGACAGATTATTCCCTGTCCCTTTTATTATGCTAACCACATAACAAATGGACAGGAAAACAGTATAATAAACTGTTTACACATACCCGGGTATTTTCTAACCTTCGTTTGCAAAAAAAACTAGGTACACAGCCCCGTTTTTAAAAAAAAAACACGTCTACATTGATCCACATAAATACGCTATCAAGAGCTGTTAAATTACGCCAAGCCTGACGGTGGCAGTGTTAGAACAATGAGAATTCCACACAAGCCAATCAGAAGCCTAATAGAGAACCGCTGACAGGAAGAACTTCCGGATCCTTTTCAAGAAGAAAATATGGCGCCAGGCTCATGTGTGTGGACTGATAGCGAGACTGAGCTACTTTTACACGTTGCGCTGGACTATAAAACTGCTAAAGCCGTGAAAAATGTCTTTGTTGTTCAATACATTGTATGACTGTAATTTTCAAAATCACACAAGCGAGTATAGCTCTCAACAACAGAAATGCTGCTAGTACCTCCATGCTTGCCAGATAAACAATGAATGGAGAGAATGGCGTTTTCAGCTAGCATTCTGCCAACATGGCGGATAGGGGCGGGGCTCTGTACTATGACGACAACTCCACAAAAACTCAGTTTTTGTCTCTTTCAACCAGTTTACACGCAAATGCTAAACGGAGTTTTTAAAAAATCTCCACTTTTGCCGGAGTTTTTTTTTAGTTTCGTTTTCGGAGGAAAAAACTCCGTTTGTGTATAAATGAAAGGCACAAACGAAGGGAAAGGTCTTCGTTTATCAAAATACCCGGGTATGTGTAAACAGCACCTAAGAATTGTACATTTTGACTACTGCTGTGCCATATAGTAGCAAACACATGTAAACACCAAGTTGGTAGTGAAAGAGGGACAGAAAATCGAGAGGTTGTGATTCAGTCTGAATTTCTCTATCACCACAATAGCCAATTGCCTCATCAAAGGGTTTTATCCATTCCTGTAAAACTTCCTCATCTCTCAAAAAGACCCAGTCACCATCTCCAGCCCTGTTTAGCCTCCTCCTGCTGCCTCTACCACGTACACCTCTCCCACGGGCACTCCGGCCACGTTCATTCCTCTCACCCCCTCTCCCATTTAGCAACGCTTCATCTTCGCTACTTTCCGCCCTATTCAGACCACCCCTGCAGCCAATCCGACACCCACCAGCCCTTCTACGGACACTATGCCCCCGTTTACCCCTGCTTGTGTTGGGCAAAGAGTTGGAAAATGTAGTGTTTTGTGCTTTGGAGACATTGGTGCGTTGCACAGCCGCAGCACTGCCGCGCAGTAAAGCACCACCATGGCTAGCACGGTAGAAAGAATTGACACTCACGCTGGTCCCAGCGCTACTCTCACCTACACTGTTTCCACCATTCCCACCAGCCCCCCTATACCAACACTCCTAGTAGCCTTTCCACTAACTTTGTTAGGCAAAGGGTCGTGTGCTAGTACATTAGCACCGCCATTGCCATGCAAAGACGCACCATGCTCAGCGAGCTCACTAGTTGACTGACCATCATCTCCAAAAGAAAGATTTTCCCCTTCTGAATCAGAATCGGCGAATAGGAAACCCATCACATCACTATAAGTACACTTTTTTGCAGTCATCTTTTATTTATTTGTCTCTAACTCTTGTAATCCAGCAATACCGCTTCAGCAATCAAGATCCGTGGCACACTTTCTCTGTTTTTTTCTCCTACAACGTAGAAGGGACTTCCTCGAACATTTTTCATTACAGTGTGACGTATTCCGAGCCAAAGTATAAGTTCGGGATGTCTGCCAACTAGTGGACGGGAGTATAAGGCAAATTTGACACTCTGCTTGGCTCTACCGTCTGTTAAAGTCAACACCGCTTCTTGTCGCAATATTGCGACTTTGGCGCTTAACCGTTGAGCTTTGAGAGAGCGATCACAGGTTCCAATTTACTCTAGTATACACAATCTTTTCCCAAAGTCTTTTTATTTGAACACTTTGCCACGATAACTCACTTTTCTAATTAAGTAACGTTTAAAGTTAGTTGTTGATATAGTTGTCAGAGACGACACATTTCAGTAGGCACTGGTTGTGGTTTCTGTCACCTGACGCGACCCAAAACCATGACGTTTTTTACATTGTCATCCCGCAGTTTTGAAGCCTGGATTATAAAACTAGTATTTAATGTTCATGTGGAGAAATTTTAACATTTTCTGGTCACTGGTGTAGGCCGAATATGGAGTTATCCATGTGACCTGGGGACATGAAACTGAAACTGTTTCCAAGACTTTTTTATCATTGTTAAAGTTTTAAACATATACATTAAGGCTTTCATTCGCATAGCACACACACAGCACCCAGTTCTGAAGTTTCTAACTCAGTCTAACAGAGAACCTCACAGAGCAACATATGATGAAGAAGTTCTAATCCTCTAACCTACTGTGCAGAAAAACCACTCTACCTACCGGACTGGGTAAACTCGGCCGTCATCTCTTCAGGACTTTCTCTCTTCTCTTAAAATCAGACAGATGCGCTCCGGCAGGCTCTCAGCAGCACACTGACATGTGTCTTGTCCCAAGTGGATTTTAAAAACCTGTCACGCCCAACCCCTCTTCACATTGTTGAAAAGTGTGTGTTGCAACCTCAGAGATTCCCCAGCAGCGAAGCAGGATATAAAATGAGGGACGTCTGTGATTGACAGCTCACTGTCACTGTGTCACATAATTAGTTTTTGTGGAGTCCAGAGAATGTGTTTGTGTGAGCGCCAACATCTCAACAGAGTTAGGAGTCAGTTTTAAACAGCAGAGCGGAGCATAATTCTGAAATTACAAGATAAAAAGTCTGTAAGGCTTTAAACTCGCACACTGGACACCGAACATTTGCAGAAGTTTCCTCTAATACCTTCTTTACAGTTGAATATCCATCTCATAATCTCATTTTAAAACGTATCATTTGTACTTTTGCCTCAAAAGTCTCATAATTTCAACTTTTTATATAATAATTACTTTTTTATCTCATAATTTTGACTTTTGTACGTTATAAATTTCGGCTTTTTGCCTTATTCATGACTTTGCATCTCAGATTTTTACTTTTATCTCACAATTTCGACTTTTATTCTCATGATTATAACTTTTATATCTTATAATTTTTACTCTTGTGTCTTGTAATTAAGGCGTATCTAAGTAGAAGGAAAAGAAGAAGAAAAAATGTTGACGTTGGTAATTTGAAAGTGAGGACCAGGGCGCATGCATTTGGGGATGGGTGGATGGTAATGCCATCAGATAATTACACTGTTGTGTAATTACACAAGGTAAGGTAACAAGTGACTTTTGCAAAATCATATGGCAATATATCAATTAATGAATTATGCTAATGATTCAACTTTTAACACTAATACCACTTCTACTACCACAACGATTACCTTCATATCTACTTTTTACTTGTGTCTCATAATTTACACTTTTTTATCTTATAACTCGAAACGTTTGTCTCTCATATTTATGGCTTACTTTGGGGATATTTTTTTATTTTACTGGCAGAAACAAGCTTCCAGATGAGAGACCAGGGTGCATGCATGTGGGGATGGGTGGATGGTGATGCCATCAGATAATTACACATAATCCAACACCTTTTATTAGAGACAAAGTCATTTCATATGACACTGCACAACAGTTTGGTGATCTGTTGTGTTAGACATCACTGACAGTAAATTGACACGGAAACTGTGTGTTTTCTTTGTAGGATAATAGTCGGGTTGACTTTTCCTCATAGTCACATATATGAGTCAAAAAGGGAGACATTGTACGTGGATATAAAAGCGATACACCGATATAGGCGTTTGTGTCGTTGGTAAGAAGAAAAAAAAAGGATGAAGACGAGACGTTAAACAAACATACAAAAATAAAAAATAAAAGCACCAAACGAACAGCAGCAGCAACAAAAAAGGTATGAAAAGATGAAAAAGTGTCACCATCTACGTGCCGTGCTTAACCTATGTTTGGATTTATTGATTTATCATTATGTTATTCTCTCGTTATCAGTTGCATTAAAAGTGGGCCCAGTGTACATCCTGTGTCCCACACTGGGCAGGCATCCAAGTCGGGCCTCCACCACGGAGACCCACCCAAGCCAGAGGGCCCCCTTTCCACTAGACCTTCCTTATTCTTTATGGATTTTTTATTTTTGTTTTATTTAATATATCGATTTTAGTGTGTGAGTGCGATGCATTAAAATAAACGCTGCATTGCAAGGCAGGCGGGTCGCATCGGAGCGCCAAGAAGGGGTGAGGGGCCCAACACAGGGCCCTGCGATCCATCATGAGGCCTGCCTGGCTGGCTGCAGCTTATGGTTCAGCTAGAAGAACTAATACATTTTATTCATAAAGCAGCAACAGTGGTTATAGCGAAAGCTCCCGTAATAATGAGAATAATAACAGTAATTTCCCTCTTATCTCTTTTTTATTTTAGATAAAGCAATTATATAAGAATTGGTCACCTGGTGGTATTAATACACTGCGTTCATATAGCAGCAGTTTTAGTAAAATTACTTATAATGATCATCACAGTTACAATAACAACAGCTGTAATAGTGACAGCAAAGTCACTGTAATTCAGATGTATATAAGTAGAAGGGAAAGAAGAAGAAAAAGGTAACAAGTGACTTTTGGAAAATCATATGGCAATAAATCAATTAACGAATTATGCTAATTATTCAACTTTTAACACTAATACCACTTCTACTACCACAACGATTACCTTTATATCTACTGATTTTTACTTGTGTCTCATAATTTCGACTTTTTATCTTATAACTCGAAACGTTTGCCTCTCATATTTATGGCTTACTTTGGGGATATTTTTTTCTTTTACTGGCAGAAACAGGCTTCCATAGAATGACAGGTGTATTTCAACAGGATATAAAATGAGGGCCCTGATGTTGATGAGAGACCAGGGATGGGTGGATGGTGATGCCATCAGATAATTACACATAATCCAACACCTTTTATTAGAGACAAAGTCATTTCATATGACACTGCACAACAGTTTGGTGATCTGTTGTGTTAGACATCACTGACAGTAAATTGACACGGAAACTGTGTGTTTTCTTTGTAGGATAATAGTCGGGTTGACTTTTCCTCATAGTCACATATATGAGTCAAAAAGGGAGACATTGTACGTGGATATAAAAGCGATACACCGATATAGGCGTTTGTGTCGTTGGTAAGAAGAAAAAAAAAAGGATGAAGACGAGACGTTAAACAAACATACAAAAATAAAAAATAAAAGCACCAAACGAACAGCAGCAGCAACAAAAAAGGTATGAAAAGATGAAAAAGTGTCACCATCTACGTGCCGTGCTTAACCTATGTTTGGATTTATTGATTTATCATTATGTTATTCTCTCGTTATCAGTTGCATTAAAAGTGGGCCCAGTGTACATCCTGTGTCCCACACCGGGCAGGCATCCAAGTCGGGCCTCAACCACGGAGACCCACCCAAGCCAGAGGGCCCCCTTTCCACTAGACCTTCCTTATTCTTTATGGATTTTTTATTTTTGTTTTATTTAATATATCGATTTTAGTGTGTGAGTGCGATGCATTAAAATAAACGCTGCATTGCAAGGCAGGCGGGTCGCATCGGAGCGCCAAGAAGGGGTGAGGGGCCCAACACAGGGCCCTGCGATCCATCATGAGGCCTGCCTGGCTGGCTGCAGCTTATGGTTCAGCTAGAAGAACTAATACATTTTATTCATAAAGCAGCAACAGTGGTTATAGCAAAAGCTCCCATAATAATGAGAATGATAACAGTAATTTCCCTCTTATCTCTTTTTTATTTTAGATAAAGCAATTATATAAGAATTGGTCACCTGGTGGTATTAATACACTGCGTTCATATAGCAGCAGTTTTAGTAAAATTACTAATAATGATCATCACAGTTACAATAACAACAGCTGTAATAGTGACAGCAAAGTCACTGTAATTCAGATGTATATAAGTAGAAGGGAAAGAAGAAGAAAAAAGGTAACAAGTGACTTTTGGAAAATCATATGGCAATAAATCAATTAACGAATTATGCTAATTATTCAACTTTTAACACTAGGCAAGGCAATTTTATTTATAGAGCACAATTCATACACAGGGCAATTCAAAGTGCTTTACAGCTACATAAAATCACAAGAAGGCAATAAAACCATTAAAAAGGAATTAAAAAAATAAAAGACAGAAATTTAAAACCCATTAAAATAATCATTAAGTAATTAAAAAGTGAAGAGTGCAGATAAAATACTTTCAGGTGTCATATGCACAGCTAAATAGAACTGTTTTCAGCCTGGATTTAAACATTGTCGGAGTTGAGGCCTGTCTCTCATCTTCTGGAAGACTGTTCCAGATTTTAGGAGCATAAAACTGAAACGCAGCCTCACCTTGTTTAGTCCTGACTCTGGGCACCAGCTGGAGACCCCTCCCTGAGGTTCTCAGAGCCCGAGTTGGTTCATGTGGCTCTAACATGTCAGAGATGTACTTTGGCGCTTGACCGTGAAGAGACTTGTACACAAGCAGAGCTGTTTTAAAGTCTATTCTCTGAGCGACAGGAAGCCAGTGCAGAGACCTGAGCACTGGACTAATATGGTCGTATTTCCTGGTTCTAGTCAGGACTCGAGCAGCAGCGTTCTGGATGTACTGCAGCTGTCTTATAGCCCGTTTAGAGAGCCCAGTGAGCAGGCCGTTACGGTAGTCTAACCTGCTGGAGACAAACGCATGGATCAGTCTCTCTAAGTCTGGTTTAGACACTATTCCTTTGATTCTGGCAATGTTTTTTAGATGGTAAAAAGCTGCTTATGTTACAGATTTAATGTGGCTGTTAAAGTTCAGGTCTGAGTCCAATATTACCCCGAGATTTCTAACTTGATAGTTAGGTTTTAGAGAGAGAGTCTCAAGGTGACTGATAACACTTTCTCTTTGTTTCTGTGGGCCACAGACAATGATTTCAGTTTTGTCTGAGTTTAGCTGGAGGAAATTGTTTTGCATCCACACACTGATCTGTTCGATGCAGCGACACAATGTATCTACAGGCCCGTGTTCTCCTGCCGTCAGTGACACGTAGATCTGAGTGTCATCTGCATAGTTGTGGTAGGACACATTATAGCTGCGTATTAGCTGGCCTAGTGGAAGCATGTACAGATTGAACAATACGGGTCCCAGGATTGACCCCTGGGGAACCCCACAGGTCATAGCCATTTGGTCCGAGACACAGTTACCAATTTCAACAAAATATTTCTTGTCCTCCAGATAGGACTTGAACCAGTTTAAAGCACGACCAGAGATTCCCACCCAGTCTTCTAACCTCTGTAATAAGGTCGCATGGTCAACTGTGTCAAAGGCAGCACTCAGGTCCAGCAGAACTAAGACTGTGACTCTACTTGCATCTGTGTTCAGGCGGATGTCATTTGTCACCTTGATCAGAGCTGTCTCAGTGCTGTGGTGGGGCCTAAAGCCTGATTGGAAAGTATCAAAAGCATTGTTAGACAGGAGAAAGTCACTAAGCTGTTGGTATACAACTTTTTCTAGGACTTTGCCTAAGAATGGCAGGTTTGATATGGGCCGGTAGTTGTTCAGTACTGTGGCATCAAGATTGCTCTTCTTTAGAAGAGGCTTAATGACAGCAGTTTTTAAGGCCTTTGGAAATGTTCCAGTCTGGAGTGAGATGTTGACTAGATGAGCGAGTTGTGGTAACAAACTGCTCAGCACAGACTTTAGGAATCTAGTGGGCAACTCATCAAGGCAGCACGTTGATGAACTCAGACTGCAGATGGTCTCTTCGACAGTTTTGTCAGTAACAGGTGTGAAATGTGTCAGCGCTAGGTGTCTAGCTGGCTGCAGAGTAGTTATTTGTGTTGTGGAAATTATTGCATTCTTAATGCCTTGAACTTTGTCATTAAAGAATATTGCAAACTCATTACACTTGGATGTAGAAATGAGTTCTAAAGGCAGTGAAACTGGAGGGTTTGTTAATCTGTTTACTGTAGCAAACAGGACACGAGAGTTGTTACTGCAGCTTTTGATGATTTCAGAAAAATAACTCTCCCTTGTTCTACGCAAAGTCTGGTTGAACACACAATACCACTTCTACTACCACAACGATTACCTTCATATCTACTGATTTTTACTTGTGTCTCATAATTTCGACTTTTTATCTTATAACTCAAAACGTTTGTCTCTCATATTTATGGCTTACTTTGGGGATATTTTTTTGTTTTACTGGCAGAAACAGGCTTCCATAGGATGACAGGTGTATTTCAACAAAATATAAAATGAGGGCCCTGATGTTGATGAGAGACGATCAAAAGGGATCAACCAATGTAGGCGTTTGTGTCACTTCCTGATCTGCTACATATTTACTTTACTGGGATCTGAAGTGGGGAAAAAAAGAGAATTCAGAGAGTGTTAACATGCATTTTGGAAAATCTGTCCCTGATGGGGTGAATGTGTCTGCTTTGGTCTTCACAGCTTAGGAAATAACACACAAGACAGAAAGCAAATACTATTAATGTTTTATTTGATTTTCAGCTTTAAATCTCTCATGCTATGGCAAATACTTTCTATATCTATGACTTGGCACAAACAAACAGAAAACAAGGAAACTGCAGCAAACGTGTGTTTGATGATTGTTTCGGATATTCTGTTAGATGGAGGAGTGGTAGGCGGCAAAAATACTGATCAACTGGTGAAAAATAGCACTTTTTAAGCATTAAAATTCACAGAACTTGGATGAACATATGGCTGCCTTTGTATAACCCAGTATCCAGTAGTTTCAAGTGGAAATCTGTGCTTTCAAAGTCAAATGTCTAAAATGGCGGCGCCCTGGAGGCGGGCAGCCGGCTGCTGCAGTCACTCTGGACATGTTGCGTTATTCTTTGCATCTTGTTGAGATTTTCCACTGAGCTTTTTTTCTTTTTGTGAAAACAAATTTTTCTTCTTTTGGATGCCGTGCTGCTGGAAGGACTTTTTTTTTTTACATGTGTTATGATGCACGTCCATGACAACGAGAAAGTTGTGAACCTGCAGCCAACTGAGCTTTCCAAAGTCCAAGTAAGGCCTGGAATAAGAATCTGAATCAAGATGAGCTGAAGAGCAGACGTCTAGGATGCACAGATGCGCTATAACAATAGTATACCTTTAACAATATTTAATGCTGCGGCAATATATTATCATTTGGGGATAAATAAAGTTTGAATGAATTAAAATAAGTCACGTTTTATCAAAGAATATATATATATACATATATATATGTATCACAGAAGCAGCAATCCCCAGAGTATCTCAAGTCAAAACCGATAAGGATTTAAGGTTCAACTGTGACTGTGCAGCTGTCTTTGATGTCTCTGATAGAGGAGCAGTCGAAGCTGATATTGAGAGTCCTCTCCCCACTCTTGTAGGGAACAAAGAAGAACTTGACACGAACCCTGACGTTTGGCCGCAGGTTTGGAAGCCTGAGAATGACACAAAGGCAAAAAAGGAATCAGTTTGTGTGTAAAAGTCTTCATCGTCGGGCCTGTTCCAGATTCTGTGCAGGATTAAGGCTTTGATTAAAACGGTTAAACAGATTTATACAGCTGCTTACGGAAGCCCAGAGCGGACGTGGTACGTATAAACTTTTTTTTGATCGTTTTCTCGAGATAACGAGAAAATTTACCAATGGTTTTCGAGGCCCCTTTTTCTCCCCAGTCCGCCCCTGTTTATATGTCTTTATGTATTTCTGGCAAAGGTGTACCCATTTTTAACCCCCTTTCATTGAAAACTGAATAAAGTAGCCTATGAATCAAACATGGAATGTGGAGCGTTTGTGTAACAGTTCTGCTGTGAAAATGCACAAAGCAAATCCTGCTGGTGTGACAAGCATTTCGTTTTCTCGAGATAACGAGTTATTTATCTCGTTATCTCGAGAAAACGATAACGGCACCTCTCGTGCATCATTCGGTAACCATGGAGACGGCCTGGTCCCCTCAGTTGGTCACTGATGAAGTTGATCAGCAGGATCACGTAGGTGTAAACGCCTATTGAGCTGCAGTCGAGCCAATAGGCTTAAAGAAAGTTATCTCTACAAGACAAACAAATTGCGAACACATAAAACAAACATAAACAGGGGCGGACTAGGGAGAAAAAGTGGCCTCGAAAACCATCGGTAAATTAACTCGTTATCTCGAAAAAAACATTAAAAAAAAAAGTTTATACGTACCACGTCCGCTCTGGGCTTCCGTAGCTGCTTGTCTTCTGTAGTTTATTTAACTTTGACTTCTTTTTCTAACTAAAAACCTTCTATAAAAACTTCTAATAAACAGATTTCCATTTGAAGGAAACATTTCTGTCATATATATACAGCCCTGACTCACTGAAGAATAACATGTAGCTTTTTTTTTTTAACAGGGCTCATCTCACCCATGTGATGACATGAAACACGTGTACTCACTCGTACAGACTCTGCCCTGTAAAGAGGCCACTTCCAGAGACAGTCACAGAGCAGTTCGTCAGAATCTCTTTGAGCGGATTCATGAAAACCACCTCGGCAAACGTCTCTTGGTTCACTTTGCACTGACCAGAGTGCTGGAAAACAAACAATCAAAATTTGAATAACAGACTGGGAAACATCTGTTTTCTCTCTCTTTTTTTGTATGTTGTGTAATAACCTCCACAATAACAGTCATGTACAGTTTGGTTCTCAGCTGAACAGTAAAACTTGACATATTACACTCTATTTACTTAACTTAGTCTTTGTTAAATGAATAAAGAAACTGTGTTATATGTCAGGTGCTGCAGCTCATCTGTTCAAACATAAGCCGCATTCGGACAGAACAGTTCTAAGAACGGTCCTCCTCGAATTTCGTTCTAATAACTGTCCTTCCCCAGGGGAACTGTTTCAGTGTGCATTCTAGTGTTGCGCGGGCCCGCCCCAACCCGACCCATCACGCAGCCAACCCAGCCCGCCCGACCCGAAAGATTACACAATGATTTTTAACCCGACCCCACCCGACCCGCTTAAAAAAAAAAAATTTAAATGAATAAGTATTTATTTATGTAGGCCTATTCAACACAAATGAACTGTCCGCGGCCGCGCAATGTCAGAGGCTGCCAAAAGCTGCGCGCATTCACCCTTAATTTCCCTTGGATCAATACAGTTGCTACTCTAAAGTCTTGACCGCAGCACATCCATCTGACGATTATGGTTGTAATTCCACTTTTCGTTGCCACATCAGACACCCAAGCTCTGTGCATGTCATATGAATTTAGAGAGAGAGAGCTTCACGTGCCTGTTTGCTTGCATTCTGCGGTCTTCAGCATTGGTGCCGTGCGCAGGGGGAGAGAGAGCAAGCACACACGTGCAGACGCTGTCAATTGGCATTTTGCTGTCTCGGATGTGCGTAGGTGTGATTTTAACGGTGTAATTATGATAAGTGTCTGTGATCTCATCTGACCCGACCCGACCGCAACCCGTGGATTCTAAGAAAATAATGGCCCGACCCCACCCGGCCCGCGGGCTAGCCCGAGGGTCCCGCCGGGCTCGGGCCGGCCCGCGCATCACTAGTGCATTCGCACATGAGTCGGGACCTGATAGAGACTGATGCGTCTGCGACAGCGACGTGTTATTTTAGCGCCACATTCAACAACAAAACAAAACAAAACAAAACCCGGGAAAAGTAAGGAGAGAAGAAAAAAACACCACCAAGAAGCTAACATGGAGAGCGGGGAGGCCATCGTGTTCATGGTCTGCATGATGGTGATATTAATCATGGACGATCACATCGGGCGTCTAACATGGAGGCTGGAAGAGCTCACAGAGAGAGTCAGGAGACGCAGGATGGAGCGCAGGCCATACTTCTTGGTTTCATGAAGGAAGGAGAGCAGAGCGCCGCAGACAAAGGAGACCACGTGGAGGTTTAACTTATTAAACACGCGCCGGTTGTGTCTATGTCGTATGAGGAAACATTTCAGCCTGACAACATGACAAGGGGCGGAGCTACCGACCACCAAACACCTCTGTCAGATGTGTTCCTATAGAACCCAGAACAGACCCAGCTGAGGAGAAGGAGCTGAAATGGTTCCAGGAACTGAGGGCCATGGTCCCGAGTTCCTGTATGTGCGAATGCGGGAAAAAACGGCCCCGTTCCTGAAAAGGTTATAGGAACTGCAGAAGGTTCCTACAGTGGGAATACGCCTAATGTCTCCCATGAGCCTTATTAAGAAAACTATGGAATACCTTTTGTACCTGAAGATGAGACAGAAACTCGTGCTGCCTTTCATTTATACCTGACAACACCTGTCAGCTAATGCAGCAGATGTTCTTTAAGCACAGCTGGGTGACAGAAGGTTTTAGAGACAAACATACAGACAAGGAGAGACGGCAGGTTTTTGTACTAACAGTGACGGAGACTGGGGGGTCCTTCAACACGACGCAGTTCTCAGCCAGGAAAACATCTGCTGGGTTCTCTTTGTCCGTGACCAAGGCTGAAATGTTCATGCTCTTGCTCTGCATCATGTATTTATGGTAAGCGGAGAACGGGACCACGATAGGGATGGACAGATCTGGAGGACAAAACACAAGAGACTGAGACTTCAACATCCAAACATGCAGGAAGCTTCACATCTCAGCAACCGACACTGTGAGATACAGTTTCTATACCAGACGAATCTGCTTCTACAAGTCAGAGCCAGAAGAATCACCTTTCCCAGGCTGCAGCTTCTGCTCCGTCACCTCCTTCTGGATGTTTCCGACCGGCGTGCCGTTGTATCTGATTGCCTGGACGCTGATGTTGACGGACAGCAGCCTGGGCTTGCTGCTGTCACTGCTCAGCACCAACTTTAGCTTCACATCCTCACCGTTCACCGGCTTGGACACCTGCAGCACCACAGAATCAGAGGAATGAGACTAAGACACACGTGAAACTTTTTTATCCCGACGTTTATGTGAGTAGCAGGGATCTGCACTGGGAAAAATCAAAGTCTTACCAAGTATATTTGTCTCATTTCTAGTCAAAATATCTCATTACACTTAATATAAGACACAACTGCCTAACAAGTACTATTTCAGCCAGACATAGGAACTTGTTTGAAGACAATACATCTTGAATATCTTGTTAAATGAAAAAGTCTTGAAAACAAATAGTTTTGAGTCGGATTTCATATGAAACAAGCTTTTTTTGACATTTGAAGAGGTTTTTAAGCTAATTTCAAGATCACTTTTATCTCAAAAGTCCTAAATATCACATCTTATTTCAAGAAATCTTGACAAGCCGATTTTCACTCGTTCCATTGGCAGCAAACAGACAACAAAGTCTTACACTGAGATGAAATAGGCAGAAGAACGAACAGCTCTCTGTCACCTACCTCTTCAAATCGCAACGTCAGATGTGGTGGTGGAGGGAAGCAGGTTTCCACACTCTCACATATGGGCCTGTTCATTGAGCTGTTCATTACTATCTCCCCTCCGTTGTTTGCGTCCATTGTGCCGTTCATCACTATCTCTCTTGTGTTGTTTGTGTTCGTTGGGCCGTTCATCACCAGCTCTCTTGTGTTGTACGGCTTCAACGATCCAATCTCGTTTACCTCGAGGGCGTATTGGAAGACAAGCCTCTCCAATAATGTTCCTGTAAAGACGATAATTCAGTCGATCATGAAAGCCACATGAACTTGATGACATGAGACGACATGAAGTCACCATTTTGGTCCCGCATCAGGCCATGTGAAAGCTGAGCGGTTTGCGTAGGTAAAAATCAGGGCTGGGCAACGATTAAAATGTTTAATCTAATTAATCACATGATTTCCCTGATTAATCACGATTAATCGCATTTGTACGCAAAATCCAAAAATGAATTCAAAAGTAGTGTATAGCCTTTAGCATTTAGTTTTATTTTAAATGTGCTGCCATGTGAATGAAAGTGCCATAACATTTGTTGTGCAAACACACTTTTAACATCAGCATCTTTCTGTAGTTTTTATGTAGAAGCCTCGCTCCACTGCCTGTTTCCTTGAATGTCTTGCTGCTATCAGCTGGGTGTTTTGCCTTTAAGTGATATTTTAGACTGGAACTACTACGCTGAGAAGACAATTCCACTTGGCTGTAAATGCAGGAGTTTTTTAATTAAATTTATTTTGAAATACGTGCTTTTATGTTGAAACAAGTAAAACAGGAAGTAGCGCCGGTTAGCTCCGTGAGCTTCACACAGAGACCGAGGAGCACCTGTAGCGGTGATGTTACCTGCTAGTTTATTTTATTTTATTACTCCATGCTTCGTGGTGTTTGCTGTAACTGTATAAATGTGATGCAGAGGAGAAGTGGAAGTTAAGAAGCATGCTAAAGTGACCAGTATTACTTTGATTATTTATGGGTACCAGCGACAATGCTAAGAATGCTATTTCTTTAATGATTACAACAACTAATGTTGTCTTTTACTTTGTTTACTTAAACATTTAGTTCTACGGTGTTGAGACGGCGTTAATAAAAATCTGTGAAAAAGAACCGGAGTCTCGCATCCAATCAATGGGCGGCATATTGGCAGAGTTTACAGATGACTTTGGTTCTGTCGACTCCGCCGTCTGGAAGAACTTTAAAATGAAAATGGCCGAGTAAAAGTTCCGTACCCTTCTCCATGTTTGGTGGATCCGCCGATTACTTTCTTTTCCGGTTCCGCAGCAGACAGCAACAGACTTTTACAAAATAAAAGCCTGTGAGCAACAGACTTTTACGATAATAAAATAAATAATAAAACAGGGGTGGGTCCGTGGGTATAGTGGGTTGAGCAGGCGCCCCATGTAAAAGAGGCTATAGTCCTTGCTGCAGCTGGTTCGAGTTCCGTATTGGACTGCCCTGTACTGCGTGTTGTTCCCCCTCTCTCTGCCCCCTGCTTCCTGTCTCTCTGAACTTTCCTATCCATTAAGAGCCCAATAGCCCCACACAAAATTAATTTTTTTATCTTTTTTTAGATAAAAAAATAAAATAAAACCGGCGTTAATGCGTAATAAAATACTTATCGGCGTTAAATAATTATTAACGAGTTAACGCGATGATAACGAGTTAACTCACCCAGCCCTAGTAAAAAGATAAAAGAGCTATGTAGAAAATGCATATCTTTAAACTCATTTTAATGGCTGTACGATGCGAACAGCAGACATTTTTGCATCTGTGTGGGATCTGTTGGCCAGGCGAGCTCACCTTCTCTGTGCTTGTAGGTGTCTGTGACGTCCAGCCGCTTATTGGAGCCGACAGACTTGGTCGACATGTTCTGTCCGATTGTCCTGGGGTCAGAGTGTATTTTCACCTTTGAGCCGTCAGTTTTAACCTGATAAGATACACAAACATGGACACAACAAAGATAAAGAATCCATCTTTTCACACTAAAGGTCTCATTATTGACGAAAAAGGGATTTAAGTGAAGCTGTGGCTCTGCTCACTGACCAGCCAGGTAATGCGGTCAGCATTAACTTCGGCAAAGACAAACGGGACGTTGTATTTGAGATGCGTATCCCCGTTCAGGACGGCTGAGACTGAGGCTGGACCGCAGCGGTACACCCCTGCAGGTGAAGGGACGCAAAACAAATCATTAAAACCTTCCTTAAACAATCTTCAAACCTTTTACACTGGATATCATATAAACTTTGAACAGGAGGAGCAGGAAGCAACGTCATCAGAGAGTGAAATAAATGTGTCTCAGTTCAAATTTACGGAGACGAGTAACAGTACCATCACTCGTCTCCTGTGGAGTCGGATCCAGAACCTGCCAGCCGTCATATTTGCCGTTTCCTGCCAGGTCTGGTCGCTTCATCCATCCCTCCACCCAGACGTGGAAGTTCCTTAAAACACAACACAACATTCAGATTCTGAAGGAGCCCCGGAGCCTGAAACACAATACAGGAGAGCAGTGATTTGGAAAGATTTGGCTTCTGCAGCACCGGAGAACCTTCATCTGCTCACTGTAGATCTCAGATAATATTTCTAATCCTGGATCATCCCGGGTTTTAAAATAACAAACTTCTGACAGCACTCAAACATTCAGTTCAGGGATAATACTTTATTTAAACCCCCACCAGACAGGTTTAAAGTTTTGTCCCGATTTGAGTAAGATTTGATTCTGAAGGAAAAAATTTGTCTTTGCCTCCTACTTCATTTTAAACTCAAGCACCAGATACACATTTGACATTATTGGGGTTTAACAACACTTTACATTAACAGAATAACCTTCCACATAAGATCATTTCACCCTCCTACAGATTGGTTTAACAGTGAAAAAACATCTGAATAAACATTCGCAAACCTGGATGGATGGTCTGTTTTCTATTAGAAATTAGAAATCCTTTCATTAAAGGGATAGTTCGCCTCTTTTGACATGAAGCTGTATGACATCCCATACTAGCAATATCGTTTATGAACACGTATGTGATACGAAGGGAGAAAAAATAGTGCCAAGCGATTGTGAGGTCTGACTTTTTCCTGGAGAACGATTTTGTGATGCAAATGTATTACTCTTTTGAACGCATATTGTTTTGAGAAGCAAAACGCTTTATTTTTTAAACCCCAGCCAACTAGCCGGACTACCTTCGTCAAAACGAGGCTGGAACTCGGCTCACAGGACGCAGCAGGGGGTAAGAAAATGTTCATAAATGATATTGCTAATATGGGATGTCATACAGCTTCATGTCAAAAGAGGCAAACTATCCCTTAAACTTAAAAGACAAAAAATAAGGGTGGATGTTTTTTGTATTTCTCCTCTCTGCCACAAGAGGGAGTTAAACTGAACCACTGCGCTTTGGACTTGGACTTTGGATCGTTGGCCTCTAAAGATTCAGTAGGTGACTGAGTACAAAAAAAACTGGACTTGAAATTTTACTGATCAAGTTCTGTGATCAGAATCTCAAAAGCGACCCGAAATTTCTTTGATAAAAAATAAAGCTGAAATGATGATTTCGGGGGTGCATGGATAGAAAAATGATTTGCAAACTGGAGTTCAGGCAGTCAGGAATATTGATGATTAGATATAGAGATTTTAAAACAGTTGTGCAACGTGTTGAGACTCAAAGCAACAAACTCAAGGCTTTGTTTTCCTTTCTCTTTTTTCTTTTTTTGCCAGTGTATTTCGTCTATTTTAAAAATATTGTGGTCTGCAAATGACTTTTATCTGTCATATTTTACCATCTTAATCTGTTCTGACCTTACGTGCCCAGGGGACTACAGGTGGAAATTAGCAAATGCTGCTACAACCTGGCACAAGGTATCTCTTCTCTCACGATTAAATGCTTTTATGCATTGTCCCTGTTTTAAATAAATAAATAAATGTAAATATATATTGTGTCTCACCAGACGCTGTCACTGGCATTTAACTCTCTAAATCCCTCTTCACTGTAGTACGAGTCGATGGTCAGGTTGGCGTTGGTGTCGTGAGCGGATTGGAAGTTGCTGATCACACGGCAGGGGATTCCCAGCAGGCGCATCACTGGAACCAGAATAATTTTAAAGTGAAATTCTTGTCTGTTTCCATTATTCAGCACATGGTACATTCATTCTGAGACAAATTCTTTCAGTGTTAGAATAATATTGATACATAAATTCAAAGCATTTTGCATGTTAGAGTAGTTCTGAGTCCAAATATTAAACTTTAAAATGTGTCTTGATCGTGAAACTATGGATATTTCATCATCATATTGTATGTTATCCATCTTAAATGACAGGATTTTGACAGGAAAATGAAATAATTAGATATTTGTAATGTCTGAGAACAGGTAGATATCCTGATAGAAGATGTTTTTCTGGGTGTGGGTGCAGGAGATGCAGAATCAGACGTTACCCGAACACATGACCCCGGCGAACACCCAGCACTGTCCATATTTGACCGATTGGCAGTTGGAGTCATACCAGCGTTTGAGGATGGCATAGCTGCCGCTCCAGCGGGTGGGCGGGACCCCCCCAAAAAACCTACTTCCCCAATTTCCCTGCAGGACGCCACGGTCGTCTGAGCTGTTAATCTGGAAAAAAAACCAAGAGCAAAGATGTCATCCTCAGGCCTCGATGTCTGTTTGCTGCCTTGTACCCTGAAGGTGAACCAAAAGCTGTCATATTTCCAAATAGGATTTTAGGCAAATCGTTCAATTGTTGTTGCTTTTTCTTATAAATCCCTAAATATTTTAAACACGAGCCAAGCAGTCAAAGTAACACATTTTCCTCCAAATTACAAATAACAACCACATGGTGGAGCTCAAATAAAATAAAAACGTTGATGATTCATCCTGTTGGGATGGTGTGAACTGTGCATGTGGTAGACAGCAGGCAGTTTGTTCTCAGCTTGGAAATTAAGGGAGGAATTTAGCTAAAAGCTACTCAGAACAGGTGGGATAATATTAGAAGAGAAAGGTCTGTAACCGAACAGATCGAAGGGTTAAGGAACCACATTTTCTGTTGAATTTAAAGCTTTAAAATGAGGGATCGTTGTCTTCATTATTATCGTGTTAATTAGTCCTCCACTTTGGTCACCCCATGAGCATTTCTTCACTTTTGCAGCAGTCGATGCATCAGACACATGTTGCTGCACACCTTGTGACGTGGACAGAGTCGACAATTACAAACTCTTTTAGGAATCTTTATCAAAGGAGCCAATGGCACACTGGAAAAAAATCAAAGTCTTACCAAGTATATTTGTCTCATTTCTAGTCAAAATATCTCATTACACTTAATATAAGACACAACTGCCTAACAAGTACCATTTCAGCCAGATATAGGGACTTGTTTGAAGACAATACATCATGAATATCTTGTTAAATGAAAAAGTCTTGAAAACAAATTGTTTTTAGTCGGATTTCATATGAAACAAGCTTTTTTTGACATTTGAAGAGGTTTTTAAGCTAATTTCAAGATCACTTTTATCTCAAAAGTCCTAAATATCACATCTTATTTCAAGAAATCTTGACAAGCCGATTTTCTCTAGTTCCATTGGCAGATGTTTTTGCTTATTTCAAGCAAAAACGTCTTGTATTTATTGTTTTCTTTTCTTATTTTTTGAGGGGCATTTTTTCCAGGGCATCGTCTTAGGCTACTTGGTTTTCTTATGTTCTGGGTTTTCTTCTTGTCATCAGTTTGCTCCTCGCCCTTTAGTTTGCTTGTATCCTGTTTTATTTTGAGGATGGCACAGCTGTCTCTCCATGTTGTGATATGTACAGGTCGATAAACCTTCTTGTACTTGAATTTGCTGTTAAGGTTGTATTGTTGTATGCTGGATGTACAGTAGAGATATACTGTTTGTTAAGTATAACGCTGCTGCTGCTGGAGTTTTAACCCCGACTAAGAGATCTGAACACATCACAGCAGCTTTAAAATCTTTACTCTGGCTTCCAGTCAGTCACAGAATAGATTTTAAAAGCCTGCTGATGGTTTACAATCTGTGATATGTTCAGAGAATATAAAGCCAGCAGAGCTCTTAGATCCAAGGACTCAGGTCAGCTGGTCCAGTCCAGAGTCCAGACTAAACATGGAGAAGCAGCATTTAGCTGTTATGCTGCAAACAAGTGGAACAAACTGCCAGTGGAGATTAAACTTTCACCAAATGGAGACATTTTTAAATCCAGGTTAAAGACATTTCTGTTCTCATGTGTCTATGCATGAAAACTGCACGATATCTTTGAACTTATCTGGACTGTTGCTTGTTTTTAAATTCATTTAAATGATTTTATTTGTTTCTCTTTATATTCTTTTATGTATTCTTAATGCTTCTTGCACTCCCTGCTGCAATGCTTTTATTTTATGTAAAGCACTTTGAATTGTTTTGTACATGAAATGTGCTATACAAATAAATTTGATTTGAATTGATTTTGATTTATAACATAAATGAGTTATATGTGATGAAATGTGCTTTATAAAGAGAGTTCCCATCACACTGAAAAACCTGCTTTCACTAACGTCACACCCCCCCCAAAAAGTTGTCATTCTGGAGCATCCTGAAGTAAAAAATGTCATGCCAGCTTCTAAAAGGTTTGCGAGGAGGTGTGTGTAAGACGTAAAGAGTGTGTCCCACCATGGCGCTGAGCACGCGGCCGACGTAGATGGGGTCAGAGCGAGCGGAGACGTCTACAGCTGGATCACGCAGGTGCTCGTTGCTGACGTCCAGTATCTTCAAGCAAATCTTCACCATGTCCTCCTCAAACTGGACAAGAAGAGAGAAACTTAACTTTGTTCATGGAAACATCTGCAGGTGTTTCAGCATTTAAACTTCCCTTTGTAAAATATCTAAGCGGCCTTATTCACACTTAATCTGATCAAATGACGAGCCTGAACATCTGCATTTTAAATAAATTCACTGGAAAGCGATTGTTGTCTGACTGACTCGTCACTAACACAGTAAAACATACAACAGGTGTGTGTTCCTGTACCTGCCCGTAGTTCCAGCTCATTCCAGAGATGTAGTCTGCGCTTCCTCTGTAGATTATTCCTTGTTCGTTCATCACGTACTCTTTTTTCTGCTCCTCATCAGAGAGAAACACAGAGTCGTCTAAAAAGAAAATATTAAAGCAAACATATTAATATCAGCATGTAAATATCCGATGAGTTGAAATATAGAAAAACTATCAGAATAATTAAGTACCAAACATGATAAATATCAATGAGAAAGACGACAGTTTATAGAAAGACAGAAAGAGAAGACAAGCTTACCGGGACACCAGGGGTTGAAGAGCACCACCAGACTGGCCAGCACCTTTTCTTCGCCCCTGTGCTTCCCTGACAGCTTGTACTCCCCTATGGGGGAGTCAGCCGAGGGTGTAATGCTCAGAGTCAGGATGCCTGTTTGTGGGGAAGAGCTCCTCACGAGCTCTGCCTTCCACACCGCCTTGGCAGACGGGGAACGCTGTACTTTGTCCGGGATACCAAAACGTGACATCGTCCCCATGGCCTCAGACGGATATTCTCCTGCAGAAAGAAGCCACGGAGGGAGTCAGGCAACAATATTCTCTATGTATATATCCATCATTTGTTGTTCACTAGATGCCTGACAATGTGCCCAGGTCAAGGCTGCTAATGAAACATTTCCACCACATTAATAAGTGTCTTCACGTTTTGGAACAGCTGCACAGATATTGTATTTATCAAAACTTATTGTGGTAGTTAAAAAGCTTCTTTGGTATTAAGGTTCCGGGACGGACGAGATTCACCCCGGGATGCCGAAGCTTTGGATGTTGTGGGGCTGCATTGGCTGACACACCTCTTCAGTGTCACATGGAGGTCTAGGACAACACCTGTGGAGTGACAGTCTGTGTTTTGTGGACTTGGAGAAGGCTTATGACAAGGGCTGGGTGAGTTAACTCGTTATTATCGCATTAACTCGTTAATTATTTAACGCCGGTAAATATTTTATCACGCATTAACGCAGTTTTTTAAAAAAAAATTTTTTTAAAATTTTTTAAATTTTGTTGCTCACAGGCTTTTATTTGGTAAAAGTCTGTTGCTGTCTGCTGCGGAACCGGAAAAGAAAGTAATCGGCGGATCCACCAAACCTGGAGAAGGGTACGGAACTTTAACTCGGCCATTTTCATTTTAAAGTTCTTCCAGACGGCGGAGTCGACAGAACCAAAGTCATCTATAAACACTGCCAAGTTGAATTGTCTTCTCAGCGTAGTAGTTCCAGTCTAAAATATCACTTCAAGGCAAAACACACAACTGATAGCAGCAAGTCATTCAAGGAAACAGACAGTGGAGCGAGGCTTCTACATAAAAACTACAGAAAGATGCTGATGTTAAAAGTGTGTTTGCACAACAAATGTTATGGCACTTTCATTCATATGGCAGCACATTTAAAATAAAGCTAAATGCTAAAAGCTATACGCTACTTTTGGATTCATTTTTGGATTTTGCGTACAAATGCGATTAATCGCGATTAATCAGGGAAATCATGTGATTAACTATATTAAAAATTGTAATCGTTGCCCAGCCCCAGTTATGACCATGTCCTCAGAGTGATTCTGTAGGGGTTGCTTTGGTATGAGATACCGGAGTTGTTTTTGCGGGCTATTCGGTCCCCGTATAACCAAAACAAAAGCGGTGTTCACATTCTCGGCACAAAGTTGAGCTCATCTACGGTACATGTTGGCTTCCCATTGTCACGATCATGTTTGTTATTTTCATGAACAGGATTTCAAGTCATTGCCGGGATTAGGAGGGCATCTGGTTTGGGAGCCTCAGGGATGCGTCTCTGCTTCTTTGCAGATGATGCGGCTCTGTTGGCTTCTTCGAGTCATGACCTTGAGGTGAACTGGAGCATTTCGCAGCTAAGTGTGAAGCGGCCAGGATGAAAGTTAGCTCGGCATGCCCCAGGAGGAGCTGGAAAGTATCGCTGAAAAGTATCGCTGGGGAGAGGGATGTCTGACCTGTTGCCTCCGCAACTCAGCCGGGGATAAGTGTAATATAATGGATTGATGGATGAAATCATTTAAAAAGACCAACCTGTAGCTGCAGTGATGGTGAGAGGATGGAGGTCAGGGCTGAAAGGTTCGGTCAGGGTAAGAGTCAGTTGGAAGGGCTGGCCTCGCCTCACAATCAGCTGATTCCATGTGATTTCATGGGTGTTGTGTTCTCTGTTGTTGGTCAAACTGTGGAGGTCCACTTTTCTAAAAACTAAGACAAAAAGGAGAAAAAAGAGACTTTCCTCATTCTCTTTATCATGCTTTTAGACTTCAGAAAAGGTTCAGAATAGATTTATTGACATTTTGGGTTTGAAAACAGCTGATTTTTTGTAAGGCCACACCTAGGAAATTCTTCCAGGCAACAAAAGTCAGCTTTTAAACGACATCTCAGTGTTAATTGTGTCCGTCACACCCAGTGATATCAGTTAAATGATCTAGACAATCTGACGACTTTTAATGAGCAAGCTGAATGAACGGGACTTTCACTTGTTCTGCAACCTTTTTATGAAACCTAATGTCTGAACAGCTTCACACAGACACAGAGGGAGTGTAAAGTCCTTAATTCTCTTCAACATGACATATTGCAGCAGTGGTAGAAACCAGGACGAGATGATGACTAAAATCTACTTCCAGAAACAGGCTGATTGATATCGCCCAGGCCAGAGAAGAATAAACGCTGCGTGCCACAGCATGACCACTTCAGAGAAAACCATGATGAACCTGTTTGCTTTCAGCCTTAAAACAACAGAAGGTGTGGAAATCCTCGACAGCATGTGTGAAAGTTTCAGGCACAAACACAAACCTGATGCAGGGAGAGTTGGCTTAACAGCGGAAACCACAAAAATGATCTCTGAATGTTGAGTAGAGCGAAAACGGACCAAACAACTAGTTAACTATAAGTTAATCCATTGTAAGCTGATGCAACAGATGCATGGTTTTACCTCTCAAACCTAAATGAAAGAAACCCCCAACAATTATATATATATATATATTAGATATCGATGCACTTAAGGGCAAAGCCAGTCATTCACAATAAAAGCTGAATATTTAACTTCTCAAATAGTTTTTAGGTAATGTTTATAGCTTCTTTAGAGACTAAGGAATAAAAGGTTTTATTTAAAAGTTTTCCAAAAAAAATCCTCAATTTTTAGAAGTATTTTTTAACAAAACCTCAGGTTATAATGGTTTATTTAGTTGCTCTGAATCATTTATTATCATTATTATACTCACTTAACCAAAAACTTAGTATTCAGGAAGTTGAAAATGGGTCTGTGGCTCTTTCTTTTCCTTCCATTATCTTGCTGACGGATGGACAAACAGCACCCTCTCTGCTGTTACTTTCCTTTAGTCTTACATCTAGTGAGTAAATACATTTGATTTATATCGTTCCAGATGTTAGGATCATTTCCATCATCAGGCAGTGATTTCCCATCTTTGCTTGATGTAGATTTTCCCTCTGAACCTCCCAAACTAAACGAAATGAAGTGTAAATGTCTTATTATTTTTAAATCATTAGATAATTAAAGTGCGACAGTTTGCGAATGTTCTTGTTGGTTTCGTACTGTTGAACAATGGCCAGATGTTTTTTTTTTTTTTGCGTTATACTTAAACTGATGAGTTAAAGAATCCCCAGATTCAGAGTCCCTGGCAAAGTGGGATAAAACTGGACTGAATCTTTCAAATTTAAGTCAGATTTAGCCGAAATTTGGTGTGATATCTACTGAAGTAACTGTAGTCACTTAGTTTGTGTGTGTTTTTGGCTTCTATTTAACTTTGCTGAAGAGTAAACTCATTGTCTTTCTCACCTTTGTGGAGCTTTCAGTGATGTTTGCTCGTCTTTTTGTCGGTCAGCAGCATAAAAAACTACCAAACAAAATTTGATTTAATTAAATCCTAATAATGTTTGGTGGCTGTTCAGATTAAAAATCATATTATATGATTGTATGTTTTCCTTTTTGGCTTTAAGGTATTTATCATGTATCTATAATAAACACTGGACCTTGGAAACCGTTTCTCTTTGTTCATGCTTTTAAACCTGTTTAACGACACATCGATGGATCATGAACTCTTGAAGAATGTTTTCAGTATAATTTTAAGCCAGTGCTTTGGGCTTATTGACTGAAGTCCAGGTCACGGTGACAAGCTAGAGCACATCTGATATCCAGTTCTTTGTGCTGAATAAATAAAGGCATCCATCATCTACCTAATGCCGTTAAACAGATTTATTTTTTTCTTTTAGAAAACCAGAAAGGTGACTTGCAGCATGTGGACACGAGATTATTTTCACACTGAATGCTCTGTTTTAATGCTCTAAAAGAAAAGTCTTTCTTTCTTTTAGTGGTTTTAAATATCATTCACATAGCAAATACACAGCACCCAGTTCTGAAGTTTCTAACTCGGTCTAACAAAGAACCTCACAGAACATATGATGATGAAGTTCTAGCAGTCTAACCTACAGCACCTGTATAAAAAAATAAAAAATAAAATAAAATCTCTATACTTACCGGCCATCGTCTCTTCAGAACTTTCTCTCTTAACTTAAAAACAGATGAATGTGCTCTTGCAGGCTCTCAGCAGCACTCTGACAGGTGACTCTGCCCAGGTGGATTTTAAAACATGTCGCACCCAACGCGACTACGCAATGTGTGTCGCAATCTCAATCAGAGATTCTTTGGACAAATGACATCAGTGACTGAAGGCTCTGACACAGGCGGAGCACTTTGATGTTTTATTTCATTAAGAAAACTGGCCCAGGCTCCCTTCTCTGGTGTCCCACTTGTGTCTCACCCCTTTAAAGTCCTCGCTACAAGAAAGATCAATGGAAAACACGTCTTTGTGCGACCATCTCTGTAATCGTAAAGCCCAACGAGACCCCTGTGATTTTGGCCAATAGAAAAACATTTTTTGCCTTGACTCGTCAAAGTAAGAGACGACTCTGTGGAAGTCAGTTTGTAAAAGGAAATAAATGTCCCCGAAAATTAGAGTCCAATTCATTGAGAAACAATCAAATCCAATTTATCCAATTCCAAATGAGTCTAATTCATACAATTCAAAGTTGATTTACTAAAGAAATCAACAGACGATCATCCATCCTGAGCGTGCATGAAAGAAAAACTTCCCTTTAACAGGATAAAAATCTCCATCAGAACCAGAGGTCAGGAAAGAGGGGACAACAAGCACCATAACACCGGGCCAATGATACCTGCTGAGAAAGAGAAACACAAGTTAATGACAACAATAATGTCATATGTGCATGGAGAGTAAACAGAGCAGAGGGAGGAGAGTTTCAGGGTCACCTGAGCCATCCCCAACTATAACCAGAGAGTCTCTATTATGAGGAGAGGGAAAACTGGCGGCTTTTTCCGGGTGGTACTGCACTCTAAGGGCGCCAACGAAGCAGTGCAGAGCACGCCGAACTCTATGGTGGTACTATGAAATCCACCTTAGATGCAGCCATTGCTTTGGATATAATTTTTTATATTTTTTCATTTTAATTTTCCTAAAGGCAGGATAAATTATCCTTTCAAACGGCACTTGGTTTGATTTTTTAGACTCACTAGATTTGTTTAAAATACACATTTATTGTCAGTATTGCATCCCGAGTGACGTCACGCATGTGGCATCACTTTACGGCATGGTCAGTCCTAGCGCTGAGCTAGCAGAGAGGTGTTAGCTCAAATAGTTACAGATTTCAGCACAGCCCTTTTACATACTCTCTGACTAGCCTCTGGTTTAGCTTTGGTTGTTGTTAGCAGCACCAGGTTAGCACTCTGGCACAGTGGACGAGTGCCGTAAAGCAGCCGGTCGTAATCAGCCGTGCGTTCTTCAGAGTCCGTTAGCTAGATGCTAGCGGATACTGACTCGCAAATGCCAGACCTGTAAGAAAACAGAAAGCTATAACTCCCAGGTTATTGTACTTTCTATATAAATCCACATCCCTCTGTCAGAAATCACAGTATTATTTTCAGGTTTCAGCCGCTAGCGGGGACATTTTTTGAGTTATTAGCGCCAGCCCTATGGAAAATGGTCATTCTGCACTCGCTCGCCAGCGCCCCCAGAGAAAATCAACTGAACTGCGGCCAAATTTTTTATAATGGGGCGAATAGGAAGTGGAACGGCTGTCTGTAAAAGGGCTGTGGTATAACCTTTGTTATAGTTTTAAACCTGATCTGCTTCCTGAACCCAAACTGGCAGCTGGTCCCACAGAGAGGGGCCTGATAACTGAAGGCTCTGCCTCCCATTCTACTTTTAGAAACTCTGGGAACCTCAAGTAAACCTGAAGTCTGGGAGCAAAGTGCTCTGTTGGGAAAATATCCAGATGTGAGATCTTTAAGATATGATGGAGCTCGTTCATTAAAGGTAGGGTAGGAGATCCTGGATTTTGAGTCCAGCGAAGCTGCATTTTGAAAATATACAGGTAAAAAGTCTCCAACCCTTTTCTTCTCTTTCCCCCCGAAGGCACGCCTCTAGAGCACGAGCACGAAGGTGCACGAGCGCTGTTCTGACAGCAAGCATCGATCGTTGCCGTATTTAGTATTTAGTATATGCTAACTATATGTTTAATAATGCTAGGTGCTAGCCAAGCTGGCTCTAGTTTAGCTTCCTGCCAAGCTTCTGGACGCGTAATTCGTTCACGGAGCAGGGTACGCGCACAGGGGGGAGGAGGGGGAGGGAGGAGCAGATTGCAGTTTGATAGACGGCATCAGAATCCCATCATTGTTAACGGTCCGTTCAGTATGATTGGATAGTGTTTTTCCTGGATTGTACGTTCTAGAGGCCACTCAAACTTTTCATATTTGTGTAAAAAACTTTTAATTAATTGGTTGCAATGGGGGTGTGAAGAGTATTTCAAGAAATATGTAAAAAAAAATGTTCCAGAAAAAGATCCCCTACCCAACCTTTAAGAACTCTGCATGTGAGGAGAAGAATCTTAAATTCTATTCTAAATTTAACAGGGAGCCAATGAAGATAAACTAAAACTAGAGAAATATGATATTTCCTGCTAGTTTTCATCAGACAGCCCAATAATAAAACATTACATACACAATTATATTAGTTCTAGAAACCTGTTTATATGTAGCCTGGCTGACGCGTCCAAATCTTGATGAGATGGTGGTCTGGGAACTAGGTGTGCATTTTCACGTATTTGGGGCGTGGTTTACGAATGCCTAGAGCTGTTTATTGGGTGCTACGAATGTCTATCAAATGGCGTCTGGTTCTTCCCATGCTGCTTTGCACGCGATTCATAGCCATAGACTGTTTTTTGCTTATTACGTCGCCATGGTAACTCCAATCTTCAATAAAATAATAGCCCGCGAAAACTCATCAAGCCGGTCGTTTTGATATATATATTGTTGGGATGTGCGGGCCCATAGGGCCCGCATTAATGTGGACGGAAGAATAAATATATATATAAAGAGACACGTTTTCAATGTTAAATCCCATAGACTTTTGCCAACGGAATAGTAATAGGTGCCTTGCCATGCATTTGCATGGAGGCACTGCATAGCATTGCTTCGCAGTCCTCTCCTATGCAATGCCATGGCAGGCCCAAATAATTCTTTAAATTTGGTTACAGCATTTTCCGATAGACACCATTATGTAAATTTCTTCTCAGAAGCTGTGTGACCAAGTAATGTAAACTGAGAGGTTATCAAAAAATGGTCAGATCAGACGGGGTTATGAAGGAATACTGTAAACTGTTTATTCTCAATGCCATAAGTCATCGTGTGTGTAGGTCTGTGTACACTTTGAGAAAATCCAATTGAATCTAATATAGAATTAAAGTTCTTATCAACATCTACATTAATATAAAGGTCACCCACTACAATGACTTTATCTGTACTCAGCACTAACCCTAACCCTGAGATTTTTATCTCATAATTATGACTTCAAGTAAAAAAATCGTTAAAAAATCCCCAATGAGATAAAAAGAAAAAAGTATGAGATAAAAAGATCTATCTACCAGAAATATATGCAAAGTTGCGCATTTATAATGAGATGACTAATTTCCATAAATTTAATTATAATCAACTTATAATACTTTTTTCCCATACTTCTGTAAGTAATCAACTGAGGAAGTTTCATGGTGATTTCTATTATTTTACAATATTATCACCTGTAGTGTCTCTCCAAAAAGATGGAAATATGCGATACAAAGTCATACAATTTTAAACTTACACACCAAACGTGTGCAGAAGTTTCCTGGTAATACCTCATATTTTCATTTTTCTATCTCATAATTGTGACTTTTGCATCTCTCAAAAGTCCCACGATTTTTAATTTCTCTCATAATCATGATTTACTTTGGGAATATTTATTTTCAGGCGTAAATAAAAGAGGGTTTTGATGTTGATGAGAGATGTTTCTCAACTGAAAAAGGATATTGGGGTGACATATGGAGAATACATATGGAAAAAGTCAAAATCATAAGTGGAAATGTGCCATAATTATGACTTTTGTATCTCAAAACATCGTTTTGACTTCCGTTGGGGTTGTTTTTTTTTCTTTCTTTCACTGGTGGAATAACAGGTCTTTCAGCAGGATAAAAAATTGGGGCCGTCGTGACGTCAGCAGACGTTGCTCAATTGAATATTAAGAGTGGGCTGACACCCGGATTGCATACAGCTGTGTATGTGTGGTGGTAACTATGTCATGAATCACTAATGTGAAACTGACACAGAAACTGGGTTTGTGTGGGATAGAAATCAGCTTGACATTTTCTCATCACATGAGTCAAAAAGGGAGCCATTGTGCATGGAATTAATAGGAATAATATATTTGCTTTGGAAAAAGTGTGTCTTCACCATGTAAGAACATATACACAAGATGCACAGAGAGCAAATAATATTAAAGTTTTATTAGATGTACAGATCATAAAAGCTATACAATTCCTCATCCTGCGGCTCGTAGCAATTTCTTTCTATTACTATGACAAAGCAAGAGAAGAAAAACTGCAGCGAAAGTGTGTTTAATGAAGATAAGGGAGCGGTGAAGTCGGTCTGATGCAAGCTGACAGTGCATCTTTATTACTCAGCCTGCTCGTGGTAACTCAAGTTTAACCAGTTTTTACCATCCATCCCAGAAACACCGTTTTCTCTTTCCTGCTACTCGAATAAACTGAGCTGTCCAAATTATAAAACTAATTTGGTTTCTCCCTGGTTTCCAGAGGATGGGAGAGATCTGCTTCCTTTGCCAGACGTGTTTGGTAGATTGCAACACAACTGTGAAGTCGGCAAACAGGAGTCTTTTCATTATTCGCTGTCAACGAAGGGTTATTTGGCCACACACGCACACAAGCATCAATCAGCCACTCCTTAACCTCTTACACGCCTAACTGCACACACAAACATTAGCTGTCCTGCTCCATAAGACCTTTGGCTTTCAGCAGGTTGTGGTTGACGGCTCCATCTAAGAACTGAACCCAGGTCAGCTCCGATTCTCCACACACGTGACTGGACCTGGAGAGGCGGGGAGAAGGCAAAGGTTGTAAAGTTTTTCCAAATGAATCCATAACCATCCACTCAACTATAACCAGGGTGTATACAGGTATAAACAAGTTAAATTTAAGACTTTTTAATACCACTTCTAAATGAAATCTAAGACCAAACGTACGATGGAAATACGAAGTATTTCCAAGTAAACACACTGACAGTATGGTCAACTGACAATTGAGTTTAAGAACATCGGCTAAATGTGTGTCATGCGAAAAGATCACAAAAGTGTCATGACTGTCCATAAATTAAATTTATTACAATATTTTCAGAACATTTAAGTCCCATGCTTATAAAATCAAGTAAATATATTAAAAAAAAAACACAAATATTTAAGACCCATGCAATCTGAATCTAAGACGATTAAATACTTTTTAAGGTCTTATTTTCAGGAAAATTGATTTACGACTTTTTAAGACTTTTTAAGGACCCGCGGCCACCCTGATAACAGAGAAGGTTTGAACTGCCTTGCAAAAAGAGTCACCTTTAAATGTTTCTGTTACATTAAAACCCTTCAAAGTGTATTATTTTATTGAGTATATTAGAAACGACAGGCATTGTGCTCCGGACTAGCTACACTGGACACTATTACTCTGTCTCATTCTTTTCTGTACTGTCTGCATTGTGCAGCTACTAATCTCCTCTACCTATGACTTTACCTGGTCCTGGCTCTTTGGACTCTTTCTCGGACTTTAAAATGCACAACTGTAACCTTTGCATGTCTCGATTCCTGTAGGCTGACAGTTTTTTTTGTGTGTGTTTTATATGTGGTTTATACCTGAAAAACTATATAAATAAAGTGTTAAAATTTTTTTCAAATTATTTTTCACATCTGGCGTACGAGGAGACGCGCTGTGCGGTGCAAATCAAACGCTTCCCGTGAGCCTGCAAACATAACTCCACCAGGAAGGCATAGTGGTGGCAGCATCATGCTGTGGTGAGGCTGCGCAGGAAAAATGGAAGTACAGGTAAATTCTCGTGGTTCTATCTGCCAGCTTTGAGAGCAGGATGGAGAATCCTCATCCAGGTTGAGGTTAAAAAAAGATTAAGAAATGCTTCGAAGTTTACTGTAAACCAGCACCGCCCATCTAACCTCAAGGAACTGGGTTGGTTTTGCTTTGAAGAAGGGCCAAAAATGCCTCTGACTACGAGCATTAACTGAGATAGATCCCAGAGTGCAGCTATATTTACATTTTTCTACTTTACATTTGCCCTAAAAGTCCACTTAAAGTCAGAGTTTTACTGCAACAGAACAGGACAAATGCATTTAGCCCAGGAAAAGGAGTGCATTGCGTGTCTGATGACAGATGACTTAACACAGTTACTGTCACACCTGCACCACCCTACTGTTTCTCAACCCCTTTCTAACTAACTTTTGCAACTTAACTGCTCACAGCTAAAATTAATTCATTACAGAAACATCTTGGCAACCAAACCATCAACTTAAGCTGTTTGAAATCGTTTGTTTAAATCTTGGCTGACGTAAACGTGTGGAAATGCATCATCTTACCTTATGATTTCCAGAACTTTCATTAAAAGTGCTGCCAATTTAGACACCTAAGGACAAAAAAAAAAAAAAATTTATTTGTCTAATTCTTAGGTTTTGCTGGTAAAAATCAGGAAATCTCTCATTTAGGAAAGCATTCAAACTAGAGCTGGGAATATTTGCCCGAACCCGACGGGACCCGCGGGTTCGGGGCCCTACTTTTATTATTTCAATCGGGCCGGGTTCGGGCCGGGCTAAAAACCGTTATTTGCGCGGTAAATAAACAATTGTGTGATAACGTTCTTGTGGAGGGGGCGTGGTGCATCAGCTGCAGGAGAGAGGTGTGGAGAGAGCTCAGGGGAGCGGCACCAGGTGAGTGATTAGTACACCAGCATCCACTTGTCTAATCACTCTCCTTTATAAAACACAGTAGCGTGCTGGAACCAGACGGGGAAGAGAAGGAGAACAAACCGGCTCAAAAAGAAAAGAAAAGAATAAAAGCATTACACTGCCACAAGGTCTCAGTCATCCATAGTCTAACAGCTGAAAGAACCCGCAGTGGCTGTGAGAACGCCACAGTTCTATTTATACGCATAGATGCAAAATGGATGTCGCAGAAGTGAAACGGCGATTAGTGGTGATTTCGTGTTGGTTGAGCAAGCAAATGCAAGGTCGGAGGTGTGGAAAAGTTTTGACCATATTCACGATGAGAACAACGAATACAATGATTCATTCTTGACTGATAAGATATGCGCACATTTGAAAAATGTCGGGCTAAAAATGGGTCCGGGCTCTACAAAGCTGTCAATCAAAACGGGCCGGGCACGGGTCGAGTTCTTTCGGGCACGGGCCGGTTCGGGTCTGACTTTTAAGGCCCGTTTCATGCTCTAATTCAAACCCTTGGATTTAGGAAATTAAAGGGATAGTTCGCCTCTTTTGACATGAAGCTGTATGACATCCCATATTAGCAATATCATGAACATTTTCTTACCCCCTGCTGCGTCCTGTGAGCAGAGTTCCAGCCTCGTTTTGGTGTTGACGAAGGTAGTCCGGCTAGTTGGCTGGGGCCACAAAAATAAAGCGTTTTGCTTCTCAGAACAATATGCGTTCAACAGAGTAATACATTTGCATCACAAAATCGTTCTCCAGGAAAAAGTCAGACCTCACAATCGCTTGGCCCTATTTTCTCTCCCTTCGTATCACTGCCTGCTGCCGCCTGCCGTAAACACTGTTATAGTGTTTGCTGCTCGGAAGCAGGGGACTGCTCGGTCTGCACTTCGGTCTGCACGGTTTACACAGCAGGCAGTGATACGAAGGGAGAGAAAATAGCGCCAAACGATTGTGAGGTCTGACTTTTTTCCTGGACAACGATTTTGTGATGCAAATGTATTACTTTTTTGAACGCATATTGTTTTGAGAAGCAAAACGTTTTATTTTTTAAACCCCAGCCAACTAGGACTACCTTCATCAACACCAAAACGAGGCTGGAACTCGGCTCACAGGACGCAGCAGGGGGTAAGAAAATGTTCATAAATGATATTGCTAATATGGGATGTCATACAGCTTCATGTCAAAAGAGGCGAACTATCCCTTTAAGGAACATGATCAACAACATATACCACCAACCCTAACTGGTTCTCACGCTTCACCTTCCTTCAGTAAAAATATTCACGGTGAGAACAGAAGCTTCTTGCATTAACTGTTTTCATTATCAAGTTGAAATTGGTTCCAGTGAATCTTAGTCACTCCGCGATCTGGCACCAGATATGACATTTCAAGAGAAAGTGAACGCATGACTTCCAATGACAGTTGTGCAACCAAACAGTGTACCAGTGTAATCAGTGTAGATTCTCAGTCTCCCCTGTCCTGTTTATCCTCAGGGCAACTGGACTTTTCACTTATCATCGGAAAGACTTCTTCAGTTCTAAGCTAAGTAGATGAAAGACTCTGCATGTCATTTCCAACCGGTGGACACCCAAACTGGGCTTTTGCCCCAACACCCAAACTCAAACTGAGTGTAAGCAATATAGTGAAGTGTTTGGACCAATAAATATATACCGGAGAAACTAATCAACAGCTAGACAAGCGCATGGCACAACACCGGAGAGCCAGCTCCTCAGGCCAAGACTCATCTGAAGGAGGAGGGACGACCTCAGAGGATAATGGTATACACACACCTTGGATTGAGCAAACGGATGGTTGAAGAGAGAAGTCAACGAAGCCAATGATGTCACACAATCTTTGAACAGAGGAGGTGTTCTCAGGCATCACCTCCCCAGCACTTAGCGCAGCACCGAGGCTTCATTTGGACTCGCTGTTTCCGTGTTCACAAACTTACCTCACAAAAGGTGTGCTTCGGTGTCATTTTGGTCAGTCGCGCATGTCTCAATGTGTGTAACCCGGTGAGCGCTGTGCGAGCACGTCCGTCTCTTTGTCTTTGTACGACTCATCGAAACCCAAGAAGGCAAAATCATTGTAGCTGTAACCAGCTGGTACGAAAACACCAGAGGCGAATAACGATGAATGTATGGCTGTTGCAAATCTAGGGCTGAGCAACAATTACATTTTTTAATCCAATTAATCACATGATTTCCCTGATTAATCACGATTAATCGCATTTGTACGCAAAATCCAAAAATGAATTCAAAACTTTTAGCATTTAGTTTTATTTTAAATGTGCTGCCATATGAATGAAAGTGCCATAACATTTGTTGTGCAGACACACTTTTAACATCAGCATCTTTCTGTAGTTTTTATGTAGAAGCCTCGCTCCACTGTCTGTTTCCTTGAATGACTTGCTGCTATCAGTTGTGTGTTTTGCCTTTAAGTGATATTTTAGACTGGAACTACTACGCTGAGAAGAAAATTCAACTTGGCAGTGTTTACAGATGACTTTGGTTCTGTCGACTCTGCCGTCTGGAAGAACTTTAACATGAAAATGGCCGAGTAAAAGTTCCGTACCCTTCTCCATGTTTGGTGGATCCACCGATTACTTTCTTTTCTGGTTCCGCAGCAGACAGAAACAGACTTTTACAAAATAAAAGCCTGTGAGCAACAGACTTTTACAAAATAAAAGCCTGCGAGCAACAGACTTTTACAATAATAAAAAAACCCCAAAAAAACAGGGGTGGTCTGTGGCGTAGTGGGTTGAGCAGGCGCCCCATGTACAGAGGCTATAGTCCTCGCTGCAGCTGGCCCCGGTTCGAGTCCCGCATCGGATGGCCCAGTGCTGCATGTTGTTCCCCCTCTCTCCGATCCCTGCTTCCTGTCTCTCTGAACCTTCCTATCCATTAAAGGCACAAAATACACCCCTCAAAAATTATTATTATTATTTTTTTCAATAATTTAAAAAAAATAAAACCTTAATGCGTGATAAAATATTTATTGGCGTTAAATAATCAGCGAGTTAACGCGCCCAGCCCTATGCAAATCCAATTTAGTAAAAACATTTTATTTTAAAAAACATTGGATTTCTCGTTGTTGTTGCTGGCTGTTGTACGTTGTACAAGCAGGCCGAATCGTCACGCCATTTTTTTTATCATACAGGCTTTTTCCCCAAATCATGCAGCTCTAACAGGGGGTGAAATATGACGAGAAAAGTGCGACCGAGGCAAAAAAGTTAGTCTCACGCCACGGATTTTTGGTCACAAGGAGCCCTGCAGCCTCGGCTCTGAAGTGCTTAGAGACACAAGTTAAAACTACTTTAAATAAGTCTGATCAGTGCAACCACGACCATCCATGCTCTCAGTCTTTGGATGACCTTTTTTTTTAAAGCAAAAAATGATGGAATGTGAACGGTTTGTCTTACATTGTTTTCTACTCCGCTGTAGTCCATGGGTGGGTAGAGACAGAGGGCCAGATCATCAACGCTGAGGAGACAACAAACACGAGCATGTAACATGTTTCAGCAGAAAGAAGGAAAGAGTTTAACGGCTTCACCAGAAATCTGAAGGTCAGAACAGCTGAAAATGGTTTTGATAAAACTCTTATGAGTTCAGGTTTACGGTTGCTATGAGGTGAGCAGCTGCCAGATACATCAGGAACATCTCGCTCGAATTCAACGCTGCTCTTTTCATCCTTCAGCTTGTAAAATCCTTTCTGTCAGAGCGAATGTGTGCGTGCGTATCTACCCGGGGCTGATTTCTTTGCTGATGTCAGCCAGGTCGTCGAGCTGGGCCACGTTCTGCGGCGCGCCGCAGTCGCCGTTGGCTTTGACGGCTGCTGTCAGTTTCCGCAGACACGCCGCCGCCGCCTTCATCAGCCCCTGGCACGGAGCAATCACACGCCGGTCCTTCTCGGACCAGTAGGTGTCCTGGTTGCTTCTGGGATTGCCTTCGTCCTCGTCGTCATCGAGTATGTCGTTGAAAGGGTCCTCGACCTCAGACAGCGCCTGTGGGGATTAAAATCCAGCATGGACAGATATGACAGTCCTTCACCGACGCTATAAAAGCTGCTTCGTTGTTAAAAACGATGGAAAATGGTGCCTATCGGTAGACAGAACTAATAAGGTAATAAGGATCTGTGGAAGTTTTTCTGTGCCACCAGAGTTCGAATACAAATTTCCAATATTGAATTTTTTCAGCATCAAAATCAGACTTTGAATTTGAAAAACCAATCAACCAAAATCAAACAAACATAAATCAGTGAAAAAAAACAATCAATTTCTAAAAAAATACTTCAATGGAAAAAAATTCAACTTAAAAAAATTCAGTGGAATAGAGTATAAATGTATAAATGTATAGAGTGTGTGTGTTTACCTGTTCAATTTCCTCTAGAGCATCTTTTACAACTCCAGTCTGAGACGACAGGATCACCACCGCAGCCGCCTTATTGTCTGCCAAACGGACGTTTTAATCAATAAACCTGATATTAAAATTTAGTGAAACTTTTACGTGTTGAGTGGCTGAAAGGTTTTGACTGTAGGCAGTGTGGATTTGCACTGAGACTCTTTCCTATCAGAGGCTTTTCTGGTGGAATATCCGACTTATCTGTCATATATCTGACTCAGGAAGACTCAACTGGCTCAAACACTGGTACAGTAACAAGTTGGACAGTGTTTTACTGTGTCTGAATTTAGCTTTGGTGTGATGATTCAACCGACCTTTTGGCATAAGGGAGAAGCGGTCGCAGGCAGACCAGACTCCTCCGGTCAATGTCAGCTGTTCCTGGGTCAGACTGGAGGACAACAGAAGGTCGTGAGGGTGGAAGGAGTGGACAGAAGTAACATTTAACTCATTGGCTGCCAGCCATTTTCAGTTCAGAGACACCCATACTGCCAAGTGTTTTTCAGTATTTTGACTGATTTTCCAAGACCCACAGAAAAGTGTCTTATGACTATGTACACACCGAAATTACCAAAAGAAAGAGTAGACTCTCTTCTTTCATCAGGAAAAAAAAGTTTGTTTCTACCATTTTTAGTCCTTTAGTAATAAACAGTAGAACATAGGTTGGTTTCACCAAAAACAGCTGTTTGACCCAAAAAATGGAGAAAACGAGCTCATTTTTTTTTTTTTGTGCATAGTGGCACTGCTGCCACCTAGCGGGTAATTTTGCCAGTATATTCTCTGTTTAGTGTTTACAAGCCTAAGATTTAGTGACGAATTCCGCTAGATTGTCCCCCAGCCCGCTCCGTTAAAAAACGCAATTGACGTCTATAGACGTCTTTGGCAGTGAACGTTTTTTTTTAAATTGACGTCTATAGACGTCAATGGCACCGAAAGAGTTAAGGGGAGAAATGTGGGCACCTGCTTCTACTTTCACATTAGTTTTTGTCCATTAGGGAAGAAAACGACGACCAGCCTTAAAGGGATAGTTCGCCTCTTTTGATATGAAGCTGTATGACATCCCATATTAGCAATATTATTTAATAAATTTGACTTACCCCCCGCTGCGTCCTGTGAGCCGAGTTCCAGCCTCGTTTTGGCGTTGACGAAGGTAGTCCGGCTAGTTGGCTGGGGCTTAAAAAATAAAGCGTTTTGCTTCTCAAAACAATATGCGTTCAAAAGAGTAATACATTTGCATCACAAAATCGTTCTCCAGGAAAAAGTCAGACCTCATAATCGCTTGGCGCTATTTTCTCTCCCTTTGTATCACTGCCTGCTGTGTAGACCGTGCAGACCGAAGTGCAGACCGAGCAGTAAACACCGTAACAGGCTGTCGGCAGGTAGCTGTACGCATTGATATGAAGGTAGAGAGAAAATAGCGCCAAGCGATTGTGAGATCTGACTTTTTCCTGGAGAACGATTTTGTGATGCAAATGTATTACTCTTTAGAACGCATATTGTTTTGAGAAGCAAAACGCTTTATTTTTAAGCCCCAGCCAACTAGCCGGACTACCTTCATCAACGCCAAACGAGGCTGGAACTCGGCTCACAGGACGCAGCAGGGGGTAAGAAAATGTTCATAAATGATAATATGGGATGTCATACAGCTTCATGTCAAAAGAGGCAAACTATCCCTTTAACCGAGGATCTAAGGATCCCCATGATACGAGAATGGGGAAAACAACAAAGGGGAAATCATCCGCAGTAATTTCACACATCAGCTAAGTTGTTCTGTGTTTGTCTTTATTGTAATTAATCTGCTGTGGTGGAGCCTTGGATGAAACCATTGACTGCAGCCTCTTTCACACACCAAACAGGTACCATTAATGGGATATTTGCCATTCCTGTGACACAGTACATAAAGCACTTTAAACAGAAGTGGATGGAAGCAGTTGAGAGACTGATTTTATGGTCAGACAGCGAGCAGAAGCTTCAGCCAGCTCAATAGTAGAGCGGATAAAAGCAGAATTTCATTGGAATTGTGCAAATTATGATACAAGCATGAAATTTGGTGTATTTTGTTCTCTAATGGCTTCTGATCAAATCTATCCGATTGGACATTTAAAATTCCAAGATGGCGGCTATTTTTTCCCAAGATGGCTGCCAAATTAGCCTCCAAAATCTCCTTTGTTTGATCCTGGTGGCCATTACTATGTTTTCAAGTATGGTGAGTTGGATTTTGTTGCAACCGGAGATGCAAGTGCTTCAGATCAGTGCACCCTTGCACAGCACTCTGCAGCTGCGTTTGTGACCAGTAGCAGCCAGAGGAACTGTTGTGTTTTGTGTTACAGTTATATCGGTGTTTCGTTATCCAATGTTTCGTTCCAATAAAGTTATTTATTTATTTTTTTTCTCGTTTTCCAATAATAATGTCATCTATGTGTCTATACACAAATACAATACAGTGTATCTTAAAGAAAAATGTACACTTATGTCATTCAAATATATCAACGACACACATTTCTATGAAAAATGGAACTTCGGGAAGCTAATTTGCTTGAAAAATGGCCACTATCTTGGATTTTCACACGTCCAATCGGACAGATTTCATCAATAGGCCCTAGAGAACAACCAAAACCAGTTTCAAGCTTGTATCATAATTTGCACGATTTTTCTGTTATCTGCTCCACTACAAAGAGCGTTCTCTGGTTTATTTACAACCCCGATTCCAAAAGGTTGAGACACTGTGTGAAACAAAAGCAGAATGCAACGAATCGCTCATCTCAAAAACCTAATTTTACCTTCACAGCAGAACATAGCAAATATATGAAATAATAAAAGTGAGACATTTTAAAAAATTTCATGAAAAATATTTGCTCATTTTGAATTTGAAGACAGCAGCACGTATTAAAAAAGCTGAAGTGAGTGGTACTGAAAAAGAAACAGCCGGGGGGGACATATTGCAACTAATCCGGTTAACTGGCAACAGGTCAGTCACATGACTGAGTATGAAAAGAACACCTTAGAGAGGTAAAGAATTCCATAATCTACAGTTTTGGGTTTCAAGTTGCTGTGTGGCTTTGGTTGGACTTTGCATTTAGCGAATTTTCTTTGTGTGATGTGTTCATCTGTATTGCCTTTGGAATAATTTAAGGCTGAGGGTAACCCTAACCCTTCAAATTGCACTTTGAAACCCCTATGGGCAAACACAGGTGAGGCCACCGTGGAAACTACGGACAAACCCACTTGGGACCCTTATCTGCAGCCCAAATTTAAACCCTATGGGCCCCACATGGACGTGCTGGCTGGGTTTGAGACGTGTCACTGCCGTCAATTTCAAGATAAGCTAATATGAAATGGGAAAATATCTCTCATTGTCACTGTGTTTTCTATTCTATTAACAACTGGAAATGACTCGGTGCCACGGCTAATTATCCCTGGTGAAACCACAGAGAAGGAAAGTTTAGACGTAAAGTTTTTACTCGCTCCCACCTGCTCAGATCACTGAGGGGAAAAAGCAGTGCATGTGTTAAAGGGGCTTAAAAACCCTGTGTTTATGCGATGGATGTGTATGCACCTCTGTAGCGGGGAGCTCAGAATGGCCTCCAACATCTGTAAGACTCCCTCCAGCACCTCCACCGTGGCGTCTCTGACCTGACGGCGCAGAGTTACCCCTGAGGCACGAAGAGGACACAGTTTCATACCTCCTCATCAAATCTCAACCATCAGACACAACTCGTTCCTGACAGCGTGTTCTTGGTAATTGATTCTTGATTTCTAGTCTGGGTTTCAATTACCAAGCCAGCAAAATCAAGACAGCGTGATTCCATAAAACGTAGAAAAGGGTTGTATCAGTAGAGAAGCAATGCATTGTTCTCCTGAGCTGACACAGCTAACTGGCCAAAATCCAGGACTGTTCGGGCAGTTTTCAGAGGTTACCTTGGCTCTTGGGTAGCCAGTAATAGACTGTAGACAGAGTCAGGACGCCCTTCAGGATGGACTCTGACAACTTCTCTCCATCCTGCAACAGATACAAATAAAAAACATGGAAAAATATTAGGGCTGGGCAACGATTAAAATTTTTAATCTAATTAATCCCATGATTTCCCTGATTAAACACGATTAATCGCATTTGTACGCAAAATCCAAAAATGAATTAAAAAGTAGTGTATAGCTTTAAGCATTTAGTTTTATTTTAAATGTGCTGCCATATGAATGAAAGTGCCATAACATTTGTTGTGCAAACACACTTTTAACATCAGCATCTTTCTGTAGTTTTTATGTAGAAGCCTCGCTCCACTGTCTGTTTCCTTGAATGACTTGCTGCTATCAGTTGTGTGTTTTGCCTTTAAGTGATATTTTAGACTGGAACTACTACGCTGAGAAGACAATTCAACTTGGCAGTGTTTACAGATGACTTTGGTTCTGTCGACTCCGCCGTCTGGAAGAACTTTGAAATGAAGATGGCCGAGTACAAGTTCCGTACCCTTCTCCACGTTACTTTCTTTTCCGGTTCCGCAGCAGACAGCAACAGACTTTTACAAAATAAAATAAATAATAAAACAGGGGTGTTTTGTGGCGTAGTGGGTTGAGCAGGCGCCCCATGTACAGAGGCTATAGTTCTCGCTGCAGTCGGCCCCGGTTCAAGTCCCACATTGGACGGCCCTGTGCTGCGTGTTGTTCCCCCTCTCTCTGTCCCCTGCTTCCTTTCTCTCTGAACTTTCCTATATATTAAAGGCACAAAAGGCCTTTTTTTTGTTTTAATTTAAAAAAAAAAAAAAAAAGTAGTTTTTTTTCAAATATAACATTAATAAATACGCGATAAAAATATTTATCGGCGTTAAATAATCAATACGTTAACGCGATAATAACGAGTTAACTTGCCCAGCTCTAAAAAATATTTATGTGACAGCTCAAGAAAGACAAAATAACAATAATTCCTTTTACAGCTTTGTGGCTCAATTCACGGCCCCATCAGTTTTTTGTAGCTCATCCCATGAAAGTGGGCCGTGAAGAACATGCGAACATAATAAGGAACTCGTTAATCACAATGACCGAATTGTTTCACATATTGTATTAATTTATGCTTTTGGATTAAGGCAAGCATGAGATACTGTTAAGTTGGGCACTTTCATGATAATTCAGAAGTTCTTACAAAAATGAAACAATGCTTTGATGCATTCATGATAATTATATCTGACCTGTTGTGATGGCAGCGGGGGTTTGGAGAAGGCCAGGCTGAGTTTAGTGGCTTCCTGAGAAACTGTCTTCACTGCCTGGTCTGAGGACAAACAGCAGATACATCATATTTTAAGTATATTTGACAGCTTTGGGATGAGGATTTTTGAAGGATAAAAGGGAAATTATCTGATATGAAAAAGAGCCTGACTTGAAATTCAGGATGATGCAACATTAAAAATCACACAGCCCGTTTTCCTGAGTCACAGCTATTTACTCTTTTTCAGGATAGAAAATATAAGATATAATCGTATTACATACAGAATAATTTAAAGGTTTAGACACGTTTGATTGGTAGAGAGCAAATACAAAAAGAAATTAGCAATTACATTACTTTTATGAAACATGAAAACATGGGACGGTTTAAACCTTGCTATTTAAAGTTGTTTTTTTTATGCAAGAGAATGATGTTAGAGAAAGAGGAAAAGCATCAAGATACTCAACTCAAAGTGTCCCAGAAGTTGGAGAGGTTGAACGCTCCGTGGGACTCGTTCGATTCTCCATCTGCAACAGAAAAATCAGCATTCAGTTAAAAGATGTCCCAACATCCAGGCTGGATTTAGGTTAAATTCTTTAAGAAAAGCAATGCAATACATTTGATCTATGGGATGATAAATGAGTCGAATCCGTATAAATGTTCATTCAAAGAGAAGTCAACAGCTGCTGCAGGAGATCTAGTTTTAACTGACAAATGTACAAATGCCACTTTTTATTATTATTTTGTAAGGATGTACTCGTATGTACTGTAAGTTGTACTTGTTTTGGGGTTTTTTTTGTCACTACTTTGAATTCTTTCATTTCACTGCGGATAGAGGCACAATTATCTCTCAATCTATCAAAACTGGTGGAATAAAAATGTCTTTATTTGCAAACCAGGACATACACACATATAATAGGGTCGGATATGTTAGCCTCACAAAACCCACTTGACTATGAAATCTACTGCATGTAAGATGTTGTGTATTAAACATTTCTAGTTTTTAAAATATTTTCATCTCCAGAAAATGACGTAAACACCTCCACACTAACTCTATCTGCAGATAAAAATAGCCATTTGCTTGTTTTTAGCTGGTTAGCGCTAACAAGCTAGCTGTATGGAGGTTCGATTCGGAAAGCTATCAAGTCAAGTCGAAGAGACTTTAAGAGGAAACTGAACTTGGAAAGACTCACTAGTAATAAAGCAATAACACACAGGGGTTACGGTGTATTGGCAAACCACTACCAGACGGTCCCATTAAAAAAAACATTTGATGCTATTGTTAAAGCTAGCTTGACACGTACGCTAGCATGTGGTAGTCAGCGGTTAACTGTTAATCCTGCGCATCAAATAATGTGTAATATTTACCTCTGACCCGGTCTCTTATACATTGGATGGAGTTCAGTACATTTCGTAAAGGCACAGACAAACTTCCATCGCAATTATCGACACTCATGTCACCGAAATTAGGGGGACAGTTCTCGGATAAGATCAGTTACATGCGTGTTGTGGAACGAAAGGGGAGCACAAAGTCGATACGGGGACAACAATAAATGTAACACCCGATGCTAAAAATGGGAAAAATAAATACACACACTCACCGGCCACTTTATTGGGTATACCCGACAACTTGCTGAAGTTCAAACCGAGCATCAGAATGGGGAAGAAAGGGGATTTAAGTGACTTTGAGCGTGGCAAGGTAAGGTAAATGATCAGGTAAGGTGAAGTATTCAACTGCAATCCCCTTCTGAATGGTAAAATAGTGCCTGCATTGTACTTAAATGACCACATAACAACACAAAATGTTAAATGTTTAATTTATCAAATGTTAAACGATGTCAATTTTATATTTTCCAGGCTAAAATAACACCTTAAAACTGTCCAGATACATAAATAAACCTGAGACATCAACACAGAAACTTACCCTATTGTTTCTTCTTGATACTAACTCAGTTTTATCGCTCAGTTTGATGAAGCTGCTGCACATGAAAATGTCTGCGTGGAAGTTTACAGTCTGTTAACAGTTCTGCACATTGTCACAAAAGGACCGTTTATCACAGTTAACAGGTAAAAAAAGTCCACATTTGTATTTTGGAGGAGTTAGATGGTGATGCAACACACACACACACACACACACACACACACACAGCTTGATTTGAAATGTAAGTTTTGGTTTCAGTCACTGTTCTGCTGGGTTTACATGTTGAAAACTACATGCTTGAGGTTAGGAAAACATCATGGTTTGAGGGAAAACAGACACTCAGCCAACAGCGGCCAGATTTCCTTGTCCATAGTTGACAGGTGACTCCTCAGCGGAGCTCAAATAACATGTTGGAGAAACAAAAACCTCAGTAATTTTTTCATGCCACCCAGCCCAAACCTGATTGGCTATCCAAGTGTTTTCCACAACCAAAAAACAGTGCAGTATATCTAAAAATTATGGCTGGGCGAGTTAACTCGTTATTATTGCGTTAACTCATCGATTATTTAACGACGATGAATATTTTATTTTAGCAGGTTTGATTATTTATTTTATTATTGTAAAAGTCTGTTGCTCACAGGCTTTTATTTTGTAAAAGTCTGTTGCTGTCTGCTGCGGAAGCGGAAAAGAAAGTAATCGGCGGATCCACCAAAGTTTAAGTTAGTATGAGTAGTAGGAGAAGTAGGAGAAGTTGGCAGTTTCGAACACAGCCATGGAGAAAGGTACGGAACTTTTACTTTATTTTAAAGTTCTTCCAGACGGCGGAGTCGACAGAACCAAAGTCATCTGTAAACACTGCCAAGTTGAATCGTCTTCTCAGCGTAGTAGTTCCAGTCTAAAATATCACTTAAAGGCAAAACACACAACTGATAGCAGCAAGTCATTCAAGGAAACAGACAGTGGAGCGAGGCTTCTACATTAAAACTACAGAAAGATGCTGATGTTAAAAGTGTGTTTTCACAACAGATGTTATGGCACTTTCATTCATATGGCAGCACATTTAAAATAAAACTAAATGCTAAAAGCTATACACTACTTTTTAATTCATTTTTGGATTTTGCGTACAAATGCGATTAATCGTGATTAATCAGGGAAATCATGGGATTAATTAGATAAAAAATTTTAATCGTTGCCCAGCCCTATAAACAACATTTAGATTAGTGTGAGGTAAACAATAAGAACGATAAATATCAAGCAGAGATACATTTAATTCAGAGATAAAATACTCATAACAACGATATTAATGATGGTGATCCATTGATAAGAGAGAGGGAATAAATAAAGAACACAAAAAAACAAATTAAAGATTCATAAAGACACTATATAAAAGCCAGACTGATTAAATGTTGCTTTATAAAAACTTCATCTTGATTTCTCAGCTCACTTTTAAAAAGATATGATGTTATTTGCCTTTTCAAATCTATCTTCAGACCTTTGCTAAAGGTACTGGAGGCTGTTTTTTGTTATTTTTAGGAGGGTTTTCTCCTCCTGTGGCTACATTTTATTACTTTAACCAACTTTATGTCAGTTTGTGAAGGAAAGCATGTCACAAAGAATCTGAGTCTCTGCTCAGACTGCTGACATTGACCTATTTTCCAAAGTTCCAACACAAATGTCAGCACGATGGAGTGATGATGAAGTCTTTTTTGTCTTCCTGAGGGAAATGAGCTGCAGTTATCTAAATGGCAGCCGTGACAAAAAAAAACTGTAAACTTAAAAGTTCTGCGTCATACTTTATGAAAGGAAAAGAAACAACAGCTCAAAGTGATGCTAAGTATGATGACAGAAGGAGAAGTGTGAGTTCCACTTTTATTACTAATCTTTTCTCTTTTTTCTTGCTTTTACGGCACTTTCACACAGCAGGAAGTATCTGACGTTTATTAATGAAGCATTGTTGGAAAAGTTGTCGCTTCACCGCAGGTTTAAGAGAGACTGAATTTGATTTGTGGAGAGCTTACATCTTTCCTCGACCTCATTATGTTTTCCACTTGTGGGAAATGTTGAGGTTGGCAGCTTTTTTTTACTTTTAAAGGCAAAGATTAACTCCATATCTGTGATGAGACGCAGACTCTGCATCCATCACTCAGACCTCCACAGCTCTGCTTTCTGCATCTAAAACAGACGCACTATGTTCATTACAAGTTAAAAGAACATTTATTTTTATAGGGCTGGGCAACGATTAAAATTTTTAATCTAATTAATCACATGATTTCCCTGATTTACCAGGACTGTTCGGGCAGTTTTCAGAGGTTACCTTGGCTCTTGGGTAGCCAGTAATACACTGTAGACAGAGTCAGGACGCCCTTCAGGATGGACTCTGACAACTTCTCTCCATCCTGCAACAGATACAAATAAAAAACATGGAAAAATATTAGGAATGGGCAACGATTACATTTTTTAATCTAATTAATCACATGACTTCCCTGAAAGTGTGCAAACACACTTTTAACATCAGCATCTTTCTGTAGTTTTTATGTAGAAGCCTCGCTCCACTGTCTGTTTCCTTGAATGACTTGCTGCTATCAGTTGTGTGTTTTGCCTTTAAGTGATATTTTAGACTGGAACTACTACGCTGAGAAGACAATTCAACTTGGCAGTGTTTACAGATGACTTTGGTTCTGTCGACTCCGCCGTCTGGAAGAACTTTAAAATGAAAATGGCCGAGTAAAAGTTACGTACCCTTCTCCATGTTTGGTGGATCCGCCGATTACTTTCTTTTCCGGTTCCGCAGCAGACAGCAACAGATTTTTATAATAAAACAGGGGTGGTCCGTGGCGTAGCGGGTTGAGCAGGTGCCCCATGTACAAGAGGCTATAGTCCTCGCTGCAGCTGGCCCCGGTTCGAGTCCCGCATCGGACGGCCCTGTGCTGCGTGTCGTTCCCCCTCTCTCTGCCCCCTGCTTCCTGTTTTTTACAGTTTACAGATAGTTGTGTAAATTCCACACAGCATCAACTTCATCTTGTGGCGACATTTGCCGTTGCCACAGTTAACCAAAGAGCAGAGGGTGATTCAGTCCTTTATTGTAGTGTTGGTTGCTAATCAAAGACACCCTACTGCTGTGAACTCGGTCTTATGTGAAGACTAACCACGAGGACTGCAGGTGTTTCCAGATTCCAACGCTGTTTTTACACTATTTTTTGCACTGCTTGTCTCTGCCTTCTTTGATAAATCATTGTTTAAACAGACTATAGAGCCAAAAGTGAGAATACTAATACAATTAAAAGGCCCCATAAAAGCTATTCTTAATATGCCCTCGCACTGCCTTTGGTGCTCGGGCCTAATAATTCATAGTAATGTTATGATTCAAGTAACCAACAGTACCATACATTCTTCCTCTGGACATGGAATTGATTAAAATGTGTTAGAACTGACTGTCTTTAACTGTGTTAAGATGAAAAGGCTCAGAAGGCCTATTTCGGTTGTAACCCAGAGGGGCAAAATCATAGCAAGCGTTTCATGAATCACGTGAACTTTTAAGTTTAAACAATAAATGTTTTCTGAAATCTTCTTGTGTTCTGAAAGTTAACATTTATATTCTGAGGACGATGTCTCAGTTCTTCAAAGCTTTAAACCCACAGCTCTGAGCTCTTGGTTTTTTCCTGCTTTGATAACAAATTGAGTGATTATGTGGCAGTGGAGAAACTTGTGCGCAGTACCCCCCATCTACCATTAGAGGGCAATCCACACCCGTGAGTTTTGTTTTTGTATTTTTAGCAGAAATACTGAAGGTAGATCCTCCTACATGAGGATGAAAAGTTTGTTTTACTGCGATGCAAACATGAATGTGAACAGAGAGGAAAATTGGGATGATTTAGTCAACAGAAAAAGATGATATGTTGTATTATTGGCTGGTTTGGAATGAGTTCATGCGCCGTGGACAAAACAAAAACAGTATCATGTTTGGATGAAAAAGCTGACAAAACTATGCACATAACATATAAAGGTGAGAGGCACTTAGATAAGGATGAATAAACACAAAAGAGTTGAGATTGAAAGCTCTAAAATTGGGTTTATATAAAAGAAAATATCAGTTAAATTAAATGGAACGATGGGTTCTTGATGTAACATGAAGAATCTAATTAAATTCTATTAATTATATAAACCAAGCTAAGGAAATTTAATTGAAAAACCTTAAAGGTTAATTAGTCATATAATCCATTTATAAAAGAGTAATGTCTGGTGTTTTTAAAGTTATCTGGATGCTACATTGAACGCTGTAGATGTGTCTTACACTGGAAAAAATGCCCCTCCAAAAATAAGTAAGAAAAACAACAAATAAAAGACGTTTTTGCTTGAAATAAGCAAAAAAATCTGCCAATGGAACTAGTGAAAATCGGCTTGTCAAGATTTTTTTAAATAAGAAGTGATATTTGGGACTTTTGAGATAAAAGTGATCTTGAAATTATCTTAAAAACCTCTTCAAATGTAAAAAAAAAAGCTTGTTTCATATGATATGTGACTCAAAACAATTTGTTTTCAAGACTTTTTCACTTAACAAGATATTCCAGATGTATTGTCTTCAAACAAGTCCCTATGTCTGGCTGAAATAGTACTTGTTAGGCAGTTGTGTCTTATATTAAGTGTAATGAGATATTTTGACTAGAAATGAGACAAATACACTTGGTAAGACTTTGATTTTTTTCCAGTATGTTTCTCTCCTGTTCCTGTGACAGTCTGGATAATTTTTCATGTTTTATGCTCTGATTTGCATGTTTTCTGTTCTCGACTTTGGTCATTTTTGTTAGTCTGTCGACTGTTTGTTGTATCAGTGAGCTTGTGCACATCTGGATTCAAAAACCCAAAACCCAAACCCAAACCCCTCAGTATAAATACTCCCTGGTTTCTCCATCTCCATCAGCCTCTGCCTGGTTAGTTTTTCGGTTTATTTGTCTGTTGGCAGTGACATTAGTTTGTTTTGATAAATCTTTGGCTCATCACTTGCTGCTGCCTGTTGAGCCCAGTGTTTGGGTCCTCAATTACCATCAAACATGACATTTCCAGCCTTTATGTCAGGTTGCGCTTATCAACTATTGCCTGCCGCTCTGTCATGTTTTTCCAACAATGACAGTGCATATTTTCATTTGTTTGATCAAATGATAACTGACTGGGCAACAGATCCATGAGTCAGAGGGGTTATCAGTCCCCAAAGTGCTACAGAGTGCCAATAAAACAGAATTTTTACGACTCAAAAGCTCTCAACACAACGTATTTATCATTGGTTATAAAATAAAGCAGCAGGTTATAATTTATCCTTAATTTATCCTTCTATCCATTAATAGTGTTAATAGTGTTAATACTGTATATTTCAGATACCTTATACATTTTCTTTTATCCTTCTCTTATATTTTTTATTCATATTTCATATTTCATTTTAATTATCTTTTTATTGGTAGTAGGACAAGGAAGAATTTCACTGCACATTGTACTGTGTATGATTGTGTATGAATCTTGAATCTATAGTTAAAGATCAGCATCTCCAACAACCAGATTCTGTATTTCTGTGGAACAAAACAACGATTTAACCATTCAAACTGGTTACCAGTAGCCAAATCAGCAGAGAGAGGCGTAGCCACCTTACATTTTTGGAAGTGTTTCTTCTTCAGATGCGTTTAATCTGAACATCTATCTGCACGCAAACGTCTACAGTTTTTAAACGTAGGGAAAAAAAATCCCTCTTTCAGCAGGATAATTGTTCTTTTTCTGTTTATAGTTGCCATTGTAATTTAGTCTTTTGATTTATTGTAATTTATTTCTTGATTCATTGCTTGATTATTGATTTTTGGGAAGTTGTTTTTATTCTTTATTGTTGTTTTTTTCTCTCTCATTAATCCATTTGTTGTTTTATCCTGATAAGATACATTTAATTGTGTTTATTTATCTTAATGGTGAGGTTCTCCATAAGCCCTCCCAGGGTTTCTAACCACTGATTCATTGTAGCTTATCATTTATTATCTATTGTATATATATTTATTTATTTTATTCTATTTATTTCTTTTACATGTTTTATTAAAGTGCAAACAAACAATAAACAAAACATGAGCAACTGTAGTAGCTCATCTTCTGGAGCATTTACAGCCAAAGAGCCGGTGTGCGCACTGGTGGAAGTTTCATTCTGGCTGTTACACTGGAAAAAATCAAAGTCTTACCAAGCATATTTGTCTCATTTCTAGTCAAAATATCTCATTACACTTAATATAAGACACAACTGCCTAACAAGTGCTATTTCAGCCAGATATAGGGACTTGTTTGAAGACAATACATCTGGAATATCTTGTTAAATGAAAAAGTCTTGAAAACAAATTGTTTTGAGTCGGATTTCATATAAAACAAGCTTTTTTTTACATTTGAAGAGGTTTTTAAGCTAATTTCAAGATCACTTTTATCTCAAAAGTCCCAAATATCACATCTTATTTCAAGAAATCTTGACAAGCCGATTTTCACTAGTTCCATTGGCAGATTTTTTTTTTGCTTATTTCAAGCAAAAACGTCTTATTTGTTGTTTTTCTTACTTATTTTTGGAGGGGCATTTTTTCCAGTGTATGATACATTTAGCTTTCATAGCGTTCTCTTTGTGGTATCCTGCCTCCTGTGCACTGATGACAGTCGCTTTCCTGCCTTCACACATTTCCTTCTGTAGCAGACAATTTCCTGCTGTGCCGAACATGGTTTCCCGGCACGATGATTTCTAACATGTGACGCTGGGACTGGTTGTTTGCTTCAGTTCCAAACATGAATCCTGCCTCAGTAAACTCTGCATCTGACTGGTCAGCAACGCTGTCTTAGAATCCATTTTCCCTGCACTGCGACAAAAGTTCAGCCTGGTTCAACTTTTTTTTACAACCCTGTCTTTTTTTTAACCCTCTGCATTAATCCCCGCTGCATCAAACTGAAATGAGGATGAGCGCTGTGTTGCTTCATAAATGTGACACTTCCACTTAGTCCGTCTCAACACCTGCCTCTGTTTTTCCTCTGTCTGCTGCTGCCATCGGTTACATGTTCAGGCAAATTGAAACTACACACACACACACACACACACACACACACACACGCACACACACAGCAGCGTAGGAAGCTTTCTCTGGGAGTCGCTAATGGTTCAGCAGAGAGAATTTTGTTTCATCCCCAACAGCAAAGAAAAAAGGGCCAGTTAAAAAGATGAAACTGCAGCACAGGATAAGCTCATTACAGTGTTTTACTGTGTGTGTGTGTGTCTGGGAGGTTTTTGGACTCTTTGATTACTCATCACCAAACTGAGACGCACACACACACACACAGCGAGTAAAGCCTGTGTGACTGATAGGGTTTCCTAACACAACAGATCAGATTTATTCTTTTTCTTGCATTCTTTCTATTTTTCACCCATTTCCTTCCTCCTCTCTTTCCATTCCTTTGTTTTCGCCCCCTTTCTTATGCCGTTTCATCGGCTGCGTCTTTCGCACCCGATTTGCCCTTTTCCACTTTATTTTCTTTTGTTTCCTTCCATCTTTTTTCCCCTCTAATCCTTTGCAGATTGCTTTTCCTCCTCCTTCTTCTTTTCCTCCTCTTTACACCTCCTCTCCCTGTCTGGCACTCTCGTTCCTTCACCTCCTCCTCCCCTCCTTTTAACGCTCCGTCTATGCCCGCCACCCCCTCTCCCTCATTATTCGGTATAATCGGTTGTCTAGACAGTGACTCCCCACACAGATCACACCTGAGAGAGAGGAACGGGCAGAGGCAGCGATGGAGGGAGAAGAGAGGAAAAAAGACAAAAGAGGAAATGAGACAGAAGAGAGGCAAAAGGAGGAGATGAATTTAATGTGCCTTTCTTCAGCCCCTGAAGTCCTCGAATTTTTTTGAGAAGGAAAGCTGTCAGACATGAAATGGGTCTGATTAAAAAAGAGAGAAATTTCAAAACTATTATGAACTATACTATGAATTATTCAAGAGTGTGTTTGTTTGTGATGTCGTGTCATATGTAACATGATCACAACAACAAGGACACTTTGGACTACTTGACATCCACTTTGTATCTCATAAGTTCTTAAATGAATCCACCAGATATATTGTTCGGAACTGCATCTTAAATAACGAATACAAAGTTTTTTTTTATCTTTTGTCGGATGACTGTGGTGGCAGAGAGAGCTGGGTGCACCGCAGCTTCGGAAACAAAACGCGGCAAATTAGGAAAACACAAGTCATCAGTCTGTGCTGCGAACACACGCAAAACAGACTTCCACAAGATAAAACCACTAGGCCTGGGCGAGTTAACTCGTTATTATCGCGTTAACTCGCTAATTATTTAACGCGATAAATATTTTATCGCGCATTAACGCAGGTTTTATTATTTATTTTATTTTGTAAAAGTCTGTTGCTGTCTGCTGCGGAACCGGAAAAGAAAGTAATCGGTGGATCCACCAAACATGGGCTGTGTTCGAAACCGCCTACTACATACTACATACTTCCATACTGCATACTCATCGATCAGACAGTATGCAGAGCGTTTACCCACAATGCATTTCGCTCCTTCCTGAGCTGAAATCAACCGGCCTGAAGCTGATTTCCCTTAAGCTCTAAACTCTGTAAACTTTAGCAACATTTGAAACATTTTCAGGAGAGAAAGTAGTCGTTTAGATCCCCAACGTGTTTATAACCTGACAAAATACCGGCTATTTACAATTTTGTTCCGACAGATTCGGTGCTACTAAAGCTAGCCGCAGTGAGCAACGCACTTCCGGTTATTTTCACAAAATAAAATACCCGTTGCCTTTTATCATAGGGAAAGCCATTACCATACAATTGGTGCTTTTGTTTTGAAAACAGGAAGTGAACCTACCCTCTTTGTAGCTAGCTTGAAATTGCCGTTTTGACAGGAAATGACGATCGGCGACGTCACGTTACATTGAATCTTGGGTAATTTGAGTATGAGTAGTAACCTCATGATGCATACCCAACATTTCGGCCAATCTAGTATGCATCCGGGAACTTTAAAAAAGTTAAAGTTAGTAGGAGTAGTGGGAGAAGTAGGCGGTTTCGAACACAGCCACGGAGAAGGGTACGGAACTTTTACTCGGCCATTTTCATTTTAAAGTTCTTCCAGACGGCGAAGTCGACAGAACCAAAGTCATCTGTAAACACTGCCAAGTTGAATTGTCTTCTCAGCGTAGTAGTTCCAGTCTAAAATATCACTTAAAGGCAAAACACACAACTGATAGCAGCAAGTCATTCAAGGAAACAGACAGTGGAGCGAGGCTTCTACATAAAAACTACAGAAAGATGCTGATGTTAAAAGTGTGTTTGCACAACAAATGTTATGGCACTTTCATTTATATGGGAGCACATTTAAAATAAAACTAAATGCTAAAAGCTATACACTACTTTTGAATTCATTTTTGGATTTATGCGTACAAATGCGATTAATCAGGGAAATTATGTGATTAATTAGATTAAAAATGTTTAATCGTTGCCCAGCCCTAAAAACCACACATACAGAAACACAATGCAAGGAGCACAGACAACAGCAGAGGTTTGAGTGGACACAAAATGTGTCAGATCAAAGGGGAAACATGTTTTTTACTCAGGGCTGAGAAGGTTCAGGGTAACATAGAACACAGTGAAGCTGTCACCAGGCTGTCCGATAAGGCTGCAAAAACCTGCATCTTTATCTTGATATCATGATAAATGTAAAATATGTAACTGTCTTTCAGCAGGAAATTATTCATCAAAAGTGAAATTTTCCATTTCCTTTCCTCGGGGTGCATTTTAAAAAATGATTGGCTTTGTAAGCAGAGACCTCCAGCACACAGTTGGCTGATTTGCAGCCAGGATGAGAATAAAACCACGATGCACAGTTGGAAAAGGGTGGATTGCCGACTCTGGGTTGGGAGTTCGTTGCTCCCTCAATTTGAGGGGTTTAAAAAATATCTAGCTGTTGTTCACAAGTGGAAGTAAAGCGGAACAGGAGCCTGCAGTAATGCAGAGTTTGAATTTAATTGTTTGGGTGAAAGTAACCCTTTCACCTGCGGTCATTAGCTGAATATAAGCATCCTAAATGAGCCTTTCCCTTGGGGATAGGGTTGGGGGCTCGGACATCCAGTCCCCTCTCCTCCACGTTGTTAGGAGCCAGCTGAGGGGATTCTGGTCAACATGGCTCCTGTACACCTCCCAGGGGAGATGTTTGAGGGTCGTCTCACTGGGCGGAGGCCTCGGGGCAGGCCTACGGCCCACTGGAGAGATTATTTCTCCCGACTGACTTGGTAATGTCCCTCCAGAACACATGGAGAAGGGGGCTGGGAATGGGAAGGTGTTGGGGTCTCTACGTAAATTGTTGCCATCGCAATCTGGGCTATGGATGGCTAATAAATTGCTGAATAGATGGATGGATGGATGGCTCTTCAAAACCATTTTCAGATCTGCCTAACAAGTACTATTTCAGCCAGATATAGGGACTTGTTTGAAGACAGTACATCTGGAATAGCTTGTTAAATGAAAAAGCCTTGAAAACAAATTGTTTTGGGTCACATATCATATGAAACAAGCTTTTTTTTTTGACATTTGAAGAGGTTTTTAAGCTAATTTCAAGATCACTTTTATCTCAAAAGTCCCAAATATCACATCTTATTTCAAGAAATCTTGACAAGCCGATTTTCACTAGTTCCATTGGCAGCTTTTTTTGCACATTTCAAGCAAAAACGTCTTGTATTTGTTTATTTTTTAACTTATATTTGGAGGGGCATTTTTTCCAGTGTAGCCATGGCATTTATGATTAAGTTTTTCTCATCTTCTATTGACCTTTGATACATGCACTCCACTCTTGTGGAGCTTTTGTGTCGTACAGCTTGCCGTTGTCAACCACAACAATGTTACCACCCATCTATACTGAGCGTGTCGTCCTCCTCCTGCCACAGAAGAGCTCTGGCCTGTCAGGCGCTGCTGAAAGAGAACTGGAGGGCGTCCTTCAGTGTTTGTCACTGGGATGTTAGCGATAGACTCCTCATACCCTGTGAGTGGTGGGGTCTTTGTGCGGGGTGTCAAATGTCATTTTAACCTCCATCAGAACGCAAGAATGCAAATTTTCCCTGCACGGCGTCACAGCTTTACTCACTTTAACTGTCAGCGGTTTGAATTACTGTCGGTCTCATCTGTGTTTGGATACAAAGACGTGATGGTCGCTTGCACTGGAAAAAATCAGTCTTACCAAGTATATTTGTCTCATTTCTAGTCCAAATATCTCATTACACTTAATATAAGACACAACTGCCTAACAAGTACTATTTCAGCCAGATATAGGGACTTGTTTGAAGACAATACATCTGGAATATCTTGTTAAATGAAAAAGTCTTGAAAACAAATTGTTTTGAGTCATATATCATATGAAACAAGCTTTTTTTTTTGACATTTGAAGAGGTTTTTAAGCTAATTTCAAGATCACTTTTATCTCAAAATCCCCAAATATCACATTTTATTCCAAGAAATCTTGACAAGTGTCACGCCCATGGGGTTTCTCCCCATGTTTTTGGTTTTGGTGTTGGTCATGTCTTGGTTTTTTAGTCCATGTTTAGTGTTTAGTTTTGCCATGTTTTAGTTTCCCTTCATTCAGTTCATTAGTTTCACTCACTCCACCTGTGTTTTTCCCCTCAGCTGCACTCACTCTCCAATCACTCCCAGCCCTCTATTTAGTTTAAAGTCTCCAATGTCACTTGGTCGGATCTTTGCTTGTCTTCCCTACATGTCTACTTACCCATGCTACCTGCGTTTCCCAAGTTGAGTACCTATTTATTCTATGCCATGCCAAGTGTTTTTGTTTGTTTTCCTAAGTCACGTTTTCTGAATCCGACTTAGTTTTTTGTTAAACAAACCAAGTTTTCCTTTTTGAAGTCCGCATCCGTGTCCTACCTTTCACCATCCTCATCAAACCTGACAACAAGCCGATTTTCACTAGTTCCACTGGCAGATTTTTTGCTTATTTCAAGCCAAAACGTCTTGTATTTGTTGTTTTTTTTACTTATTTTTGGAGGGGCATTTTTTCCAGTGTAACCTTCTGGAATATCATCAGTAGTTTAGAGATCTGAGGACAAGCAAGTAGAAATTTAAGTGCAAAATTTAGAGGTGAACAATGCGGCTGTTACTAAACTCTGAAACGTTTAACTGTTTCATATACAAACTCCTGATGAATATAAAGCCTTGTTTCACTGAGAGCACCTTGATTTTATATTTCTGTTCTGTTATAACTCTCTTTTTTCTCACAAGTCTTTTTAAGGCATGCCACTATAATTTGGTTCAAATCTTGTTTTTAATTACATTAATTACCTATTAATACTTGAAAAGGTTCATGTTGTGATTGGATTTCTGGATAATTGAAAGCAATCTGGCAGTAAAACATAGATAGATATGTTCCCCCTCTTCCCTCTCTTGTGGAACAGGCTGCCAGTGACTGTTCAGGAGGCAGAAACTCTTTCCACCTTTATAGGCCCATTTATGCCCTACGGAACCGGACGAAATTCGTCTGTCCGGTCCATACGTTGCTCCCGGAGCTTCTGTTTATGCCTCCGTCCGTATTGCGCACGTCCGTAAGAAATCCTCTAGAGGGCGGTATATATTGAGTCATTGTCGGCCGCGGGTTTGAGAAACATGGCGTCAATTGAGGAAGTTGCAGTCATACAAATGTAAATACCCCCTGACCATCTCACAAATCCTCTCCTCCATTACCTGGCATTTATAAATCTTAAAATGTTTTAATCTCCTACTCTTCGTTCTTCTTCTTCCTCCATAACTTCCGGAGCCAACACGCTCCTGACTCTCTACTGCCCCCACGAATTCCTCTGGTATTGCTCCGTTTCGCCCGGAGCTCACCGGATTGCTAAACTCTTGACCTACGGACAAACTGACGGATGAAACGCCCCCCGGAACCGGGTGAAAACGTCCGTTTCCGTAGTTAACGTAGGGCATAAATGGGCCTTAAGATTGGGCTGGAAGCTTACTTTTTTGACGGAGCTTATAGTTGAGGATCCTGAGGCATCCAATGGCCAGCAGGTGTCTTCCTGTTAAAAGGGAGTCGTTCCTCTCCACAGTCGCCTCAGGCACGCTCAGGACGGGAGATTGGACTGAAGACAAGTTTCGGTGCAATCTGACACTTTCCTTAGCCAGGAAATATTTTTTTTAATTGGCTCTATATGAATGAATTGGATTAATTTTTAAATTAATTAATTGGATTTGATTGGATTATGATTACAATGAATTGAACTCCAATTGGCTTGAATTGGACTATATTATTTAAGTGCCTTGAGATGACATTTGTTGTAATTTGGCGCTATATAAATAAAACAATTGAATAGATAGATAGATAGATCATTAAAGCATCATTAAAGCTTTCTGAACAAGTTCATATGTCATGTCCAGCAAACTGGACCTGCCAGATTGGATGGACACAATTCTTTTCCAACAGTGAAGAACTGAGAGGAGCACAAAATAGATTAATAAAATGCATCTGACTGTGGTACTAATGGATGAAAAATAGAAAACACAGACAAATGATACGGACTTGGTCTGCGGGGGCCTTAAATCTGCAAGATTTCAGATTCCTTCAAACGTACAAGCAGCAACCAGACAGAAAATTGAGAGGCATCATATCTATCACACTGTAATCAGATTAGTCTGATTATACAATGACATCATTAAATCCCCCCCACGCCCTGACAGTCACACTAACGCAGAATTTAAAATAACCCAACAGCCTGTGCGTCGAAGCCGCGTGGATAACTGAACGTGTAACGTGTCTGCCAGGAAACGTGTTCATGTGGAGTTCTCCTTAACAAACGCAAGCGTGTGTTTTAACAGCCCGCCTGCTGGTTTTAATTTTCGGGACTGAAATAAAGGATATATTTGTGTGTGTGAGGGGGCAGCCCGACGACTTCTTTTTTTCCCCTTCTTTTAATTTGTCTCGCCTGCTTTCTCTCCGCTCACTTTGATTTCCTGCTGTCGAAGGGAGATTCCACCGTGTAATGGCGGCTTTGCAGATTAAAAGTTTTCATGTTTTAATCCCAGAGACATCCTTTGATGACCTCCTACGTAGAACAAATTCGCCAATATCGTTTTTAATTAAAACAAAGTTTTATTTTTTTTTATAAAAAAACAGGAGCAGGGAAGGATTTATTTTTTTTTTTTTTTGCATGTGGTGGCCTTAATTGTAATAAACAACACGCCATGTTTGTTTCACCTATAACAGATTAGTTTGCATCCAATTTAAACATCAATCAGTTTACTGACAGCAAATATTGAGACAGTTTTGCTTTCACTGTGCAGAATGCTGTAATGTTGGGTTGACGTTTCAGATAATGAGGAATGGGGAAGTAATCCCCGTTCACCGAAAGCTCACTGCTCTGACTCACAGGTTTTTCACAGTTTCTTCGACTTTTCCTTTGATTTGATCTTTTATCTTAAACGAGCTGATTGAAACGTGCTTCAGTTCCTTCCTTAAAATACATAGACTTACTCTCTACAACAATGGTTTTATAAAAAGTTATAGTTTTTTGTTAGCTTGAGACACTGGGTAAGAAAAGTGTTTCCCATACAGATGTATTAGCCATCCCTTTAGTTATGCTGCCGTATAGGTCTAGGCTGCTTCTGGAGTGCCTCTCCTCACTCTTCATGCATTTTAATGCCCTCATTGCTCTTATTAACTTGTGCTCTTCTTTTTCTTCCCAATAGGTATCTATTATATTTTACTGATGATACTATTATTTCTGTATTTTTATCCTGACCTCTCATTCCTCTAACACACCTGATTCAGATCAATCCCTAACTAATCCCTGAAGAAGATCCATTTGACTCTTGTGGATGTCCACTGCAGTTGTTGTTGTCCCTTTTTTTCCCCCTCCCAGCGGTTTATTATCCTTTTTATTAAAGCTGCGGTCGGCAACTTTTTTTTTAGTCATATTAGCTTGAACTGTCATGGGATTCTGGAAGTAGAATATTAAATAGGCTGTTTAGGAAAAATAATGAAATCTGTAGCTCCCTCTGAAGCCTGTAATCATGCTTGCAAAAACCGAGCGCTCCCGGCTGTTTTTAACCAATCAAGTTAGGGTGGAGGAATCCTACCTGTCAATCACAGCTTGTGCACACGCTGCTGAGCGTGAGTCTGCCCCAGCTTGTGTGCGCGCACACTGGTGTGAACTCACGTGCACAACCTCGTCCACAGAGGGGGAGGGGTTTGGGGGGCGATTCGGAGCTTGTTAGAGGTTGGGGGAGGGACCTGAAAGTTGTATCATTTCGAATTTTCCGACTTTAGACTCGCAATTTTGAAAACCTGCCGACTGCAGCTTTAAGGATCGTGAAGATGAGAGGTGTTCTGATACCTGGGTGGGTATCAGTTTGTCAAATTGGACCCAGTTTTAAAATTTGTGCCAAAGAAACCTAAAATAAAACTGATGTTTAGATCAGGGACATCCACATCCGGTCCTGGAGAACCGGTGTCCTGCAGGTTTTAGATGTTTCCCTGCTCCATCACGCCTGATTCAGATCGAAGCATCATTAGCAGGCTTGTGCAGAACTTAACAATCTTTTGTCTGAATCAGGTGTGCTGAAGCAGGGAAACGTCTAAAACCTGCAGGACTGCGGCCCTCGAGGACTGACTTTGGACATCCCTGCAGATGTAAATGATAAATGGACTGTACTTGTATAGCTTTTCTAGTCTAACTGACCACTCAGAGCGCTTCAACACTACATGCCACATTCACAGCACGTCTTAGTCTATAACTACGTGCTTTCTACTCATTCACACACATCCATACACCGATGGATGCAACGTGGGGTTCAGTGTCTCACCCAATGACGCTTCGACGTGGCCGGAGTCGAACCACGACGTTCCGATCGGTGGGCGACTGCTCTTCCTCCTGAGCTACAGCCGCCTACAGTCCAGTTGTCCTCCCTGAGTCTAGTTCTGCTGGAGGTGATGCGAAAGGGAATTCTTCCTTTCCCCCATGCCTGCAGTTCAGTATAAGCTCAGTTATGCGATACATTGGTTTCCCCATGCAAGTTACTTTTTAAAAATTGGGGTTTAAAAACACGCGTTCAAACCTAATTTCCAGAAAAGTTAGCAAATTCACTAAAATGATTCAGATTCATTTTCATTTGTGTTCCCGTAGGGCAATTAACATAAAAGACATAATTAAAAGAGGGAGGGATAATACAGTGTGCTGAAACAACATCAGTAGCAGCCCCTACAAAGTAGCGAAAGTGCGAACAGTGCGTATCATCAATTTTTGCCACCATCCATAACACCACATGGAGACAAGAAACAGAAACAACATCAATGCACTAAAAACTTTCATCTGTTCATATTTTGTTCATTTGTTTGAAACTATATCTGACAGATATAAATCAGACGGGTTCATAGAATATAAACTAACAGCGTTCTGGAAGATTCTACAATCAGCAGATTAGTGTCAGGATTGGATATAAAAGGATAAATCCAGCAAAGACTTTGTCTTTCCGAGCATGAATGGGTTGTGACTCAACAATTTGTGCCAAACGAAGAAAATGATCTATGCAATATAGCAAATAGCTGCAGGAGCGCTATGGGATCCTCGACAGCAGGTGAAACACGAGCGAGGATCATAAAGTTTGGAGAACCAGCCTCATAAATTTTTGGCTGATTGGTCAGACTAACTGTATGAAAACAGCCAACATGGTTCCTCATATAAGTTGTTTTGACAACATGTTCGATTTTTGCAAAACTTATATAGTTTATTCTTTCCTTTAGGTTCATAAGATCTGAAATCTGCCCAGATTTTTCCTATTCTTATAAAATAGTTGTATAACACCATTTTTTTGCACATTTTACAGCAGTTAAACACAGTGCGCAGATGTAACATTTCAGAAAATCAACACTTGATGACCGTGCCTTGTGATTTCAGGTGGACTGCAGGGTCTGGATTGTGTTCTGTGTCTGCATGGACTTTGACACTTTTGCTGATGATAGATAAGCGCTGTAGTTATTGATTGTGTTTGTCTGTAGCCCCTCGTTCTCGACTCAGACTCCTGGACAACACTAATGCTTGTTTATTGTCACCTGGCATGGAGAAGCATGTTTGAGGCTTTAAATAAGGCGTCTGTAAATATCACTGATGAATGCTGTGACATGAAAATATCAATGTATATCTATCTTGTTTTTTTAGTTGCAGCATTTCTCTGTTTCCTACCCTTTCATCTCTCTTTCATGATATTCTTTTTTTTGTTTTTCATTTTTTTCCACTCCCCCACCGCACGCCTGTTTCTCTCATCCGTTCCATCGCTCTTTGTTTACAACACAATCTTCTCTCGACAGAGGACATTTTATGATAGTCTCCTGCTTCTAGCCTCAAACAGAAGTCGGGAAGTAGGGGGTGGGCGGGGGGAGCGAGGAAAAGACGAGCGCAGACAGAGGATATGGGGGCAGACAGTCGGACAGACTGACAGACTGACACGGGGGAAGATAACGAGATAGAAAGAGCTGGATTTGTTATTCTTGCAGGGTGTTGCAGAGACAGACTCAGACAGACATTACCTCACACAGCTGCTGCAGTGAGCAGAGAGGGTGACAGAGCGTGAGTGTGTGTGTGCAGCCAGGCGGGAACCTGTACATAATATCCCCAAGCACAGATTTTAGTCAAATGTCAGAGCTTTTAATATTGTTCTTACTCAGAACAGAAGCGCAACATTGGTTTTAATTATGGCTTTGTCTTATTAAAACACCTTAAAGATACATTTCATCTGAAAGTGACCAAACCCACAGTGGTAATGAGTAATCATCTGCAGTGTAGATGATAGGTGAAAGGGGCCCGTAGAATGCGCTGGACTTTGACCATCAGAAGCAGAGCGGTTGGATCTGAAGGACATTTGTCCGATGCTCGTTTGTGCCAGAGGCAGCACAGCACAACAAAACTCAGTGATTGAGAAAATATATATCTCAGATTTGATGTTTTGGCCAAACATTTTTAGTAGGGATCAATGTTCCCTCTAATTTTTCACGTGTCTGGGCAAACACACCAGCTCCCTGAGCACACTGAGGACCACTGTGAGCAACATCAGATGTGCACGCTGTGGCCACACACCAGTATCACACCTGTTCAAAACCTTGGATTATAGCAAGTTACATGGCTTATTAAAAGAATCAAATCACAACAGCAATTTTCATTTGTTTACTTTTAATACAAGCGATGTGGCCCACTTAAAATGAAAGAGACAAAAATCTTGAGATGTGTAGTATGTTATATGTGAGAGTCTTGCTTGCAGCCTGCATGCTTTGCAGAGTAGACCTTTCTCACTCGAAAAAGAAAAAATCTCACCCAGTTTCATCACTTGTTCTTCTGTTTGCACTCAGACAGCCATTCCATCCAAAAAGAATCGCATTTCTTTTTTACTTTGGCTTGGTGAGTGGATGTGTTGCTGGCGCTGCCCGTTCGTTTCGCCATGATAAGGGGTTGCGTCTCTTAACTCTGCCCCACTGTTGTTAGCTAGCTAACCTGCACGGCGCGTATGGGCAGGGCACATATGCAAGCACTATCAATGCTATGATTGGCTGCATAGCGTAAGTAAACCGTATCATTGGTTGAACACCTGTCACTCACTGCGTTATATTGAAAAATGGTACAGAAAAACATTAGGTCTAGTATTAGATATTAATTAATACGTTTATGGTGAATTTTATTTTATGCGCTGCATAGATTTTCTTGTGCACTGAGAATTGTGCAGGCGTGCAGCTTAGAGGGAACATTGGTAGGGATGCACCGATACTGGTATCGGGTATCGGGCCGATACTATTCTAATATACTCGTACTCGTTAAAGTTAAGCGATACCAATTTATTGCATGAAGACCGCGATCAGAGGGTGGCTTGTCATTTTTGTTGTATTTTTTTAGATTGGCGGCTCGGGGAGATGTCGAGCTAATCAGGAACAGTGTGGTTAGGCTGGTGAGACTGAAACCTGTCTTCCAATTTATTGCTTTTTTTTTGTGGTAGAAGTATCGACATCGGTACTCGGTATCGGCAAGAACTCAGATCCAAGTATCGGTATCGTATCGGTTTGAAAAAAAGTGGTATTGCTGCATCCCTAATTTTTAGTGTGTTTGATGCGTCCTCAATGGTAAATTAGTAGATTTTTTAACTTCTACCCAGTTTTTAGTTGCACTTTGCTTCAAGCTTCAGGTTGACATTGTTTCCTTTTCTCGGCAAATTGAGCGAGGGAGAGGATTTGATTTTCTCCCCCCCAATCACCACAGACCATCAAACCTTTTCTTCCATCCATCACTTATCTTCCGGTTATCCAGTCGCAGATGAAACATGTCCAGGGAAACCCAGACATCCTTCTGCCCAGTGACACTCTCCAGTTCCTCCTGGGGGATCCCGAGGTGTTCCCAGACCAGAGGGGATATGTGTGATCCCTACAGCATATTCTAGGTTAGCCTCGGGGTCTCTTCCCAGTTGGACATACCCAAAATACCTCCGCAGGGAGGTGACCAAGAGGCATCCTAATCAGATGCCCAAACAACCTCAGCTGACTCCTTTCAATGCAGAGGAGCACAACCACCGGCTGAATGAGATTAGGTTTCAGTATCCTAAGCAAATGAGCAGTTCTCTGAGCTCTGAGGTGTTGGGGAAGTGTTCACAGAGGACCCCGATGACAGACCAGTCAGGTCAAATGAACCACATTATGGCGTAAACTGAGTTGAGCTTGTTTTTAATCAAACAAAATGCAAAATCTGACACAGCAGCAACATGTAAGACATACAATTATCTATTTTTCTGAAACGTAGTAGTTTTACAATCCCTGTTTGTAAAAAGAGGGATGGTGACTGGTCCTGAGGCTGCTGTTTTTATGTCAGGAATCCCAACACACGAATATAGATTTTAGTTACTGTCTAACCATTTATTCTGTAACGTGTAGACCCAACCAGAGACATAAATTCAACTCCTAACTGTTGTCTTTTAACACTTGACCGTAACTATTTATGGAAGAAAGCACAGAAAAACAAGGAAGGTATCCCAAATACAATGACTATTGCAAATGTTGTGCAAGACAAGTCTCAAACCTGTGATTTTTTTTTTTTTTTTTTTTTTTTTTTTTTCCCACAAATGAGTCACAAAGGTTCTTTAATAAGCACCTCAAGCCATCCGTCCTTACCTCTTTATAAATGTTTGCGGCTCAGTAAACATGAGACGTGGAAAGTGGAGGCTTTCATGTTGGAACACGTTTAGAGATTGAATGTTGATGGAAAATTAATCTAATCTTAAAATGCAATCTGTGTAAGAAACAGAGTAAGAAAAATATTTCCTAATATGAAACCAAACAAATCAGGTTGGCGGGTTTGAAATATTTCAGTTATTAACATTGTTAAACTTGCACTCTTGCGGCAGGTGTGTCTTCCTGAGAATTCAGCCGAGATGTAAGCGCAACGCGAGCATGTCAGTAGAGGAGGGAGACTCAATCTGGTGGTCACAGCCGTCGGTTTATTCATTTTTCCCAGCTGTCTGTGGTAAAACCAGGAACTGAATAATGAAGTGGGTGTTGGTGGTGACGCTCACTGTTCTGTTACTGTGGCTCTGCACAAAATCAACCCACTGAGAGTCGTAACGCTAGTGTAACTTGAGTTATCTCATATGTCAATAAGTCTCATTTAAGTTGCTGTGCAGGACGCTTGCTGGCTATAGTTTACTAAAGAGCCATCTGTGTCATTAAAGACAAATGTTTTCCAGGAGCTACACATTAAAGGGATAGTTCGCCTCTTTTGACATGAAGCTGTATGACATCCCATATGAGCAATATCACGCCAAAACGAGGCTGGAACTCGGCTCACAGGACGCAGCAGGGGGGAAGAAAATGTTCATAAATGATATTGCTAATATGGGATGTCATACAGCTTCATGTCAAAAGAGGCGAACTATCCCTTTAACCTTTAACACATTAGTACTAGATAGTACACTGTGAATACTGCACAGTATGTTTATGTACATCATTATCCGACATGTCCCGACGGTGAAAGAAGCGTGTTGACAGTACATGGGCAGCAGCCTCGGTCCTTCATTGGTGTTTGCGCAGGATGTGTTCAGCCACAGCACTGATATGGAGGTCAGCTGCATTTTAGCAGTGAGCAAACACATCACTGCACTTACACGAGCAGAAAGGGAACAAAACAAGCTGCAGGCTTTCAAAGGAGGCTTTGAGTCAGAGATACACAAGCAAAAGGCCAGTTTGCCTGCTCGACTGTATGAATGAGAATGGACCTGAAGAACATCCAGTGCTTATAAGATGCAATTATTGTTCATTCATGCCCCCATTAACATGACGATGTTCTACTAATACTGCTTAAACAACTACCTGTGTAATGTGAAAGACAAACTGTGGTCAAAATAAAGACACTCTAGCATCAACTGTTGTAAAAAATTACACGTAAGCCCCTCTTCCAAATTTATAGGTCAGACAATCTCCACCAAAAGAGTTCTTGTACATTTTTGTGATGCAATAGTAAATGCTTTGAATGTCAATTTAACCAGTGCTTCCTCACTTACATTTGTCCCCTGATGGTAGCTGAATCTGATGGAGAAATGGAGCTTAAAGAGAAATATTTATCACTTTTAAAGAGCATGGATCAAGCTTACTTAACTTTCACCTTCATCCATGTAGGGTTTAGATATGTGCCGATCTGTAGAGCTCTCGTCATTTCATCAAGCAGCCAAAACCCGATGAAGAAATACTTTTTAAAATTTTAAAAATCCACTTTGTAGAAAGTATTCAACAATTCCTTCATTTGTTTTTGTTTTATCTTATAATGTAACAAACTTTTTGGGATATTTGTGCAGTCTTGAGGCTGCAGGTGGTTTAATCTTGCAGAAACTGAACAGACACGTAGCACCAGAAACCACTTATACTCCTTTTTTTTTATTATAGCCCAAGGCCAAAACCCCAAGGACAGTCCGAAACTCAAAATCACAAAAAGAAAGAACAGGAAAAAGTAGTAAAATAAGCAAGAATGGCAAAGAAAGTTTCTTTGTTTTGACTGGTAAGTTGGAAAAGACCTATATACAGTCCATTTATCTTTGACTTCCAGACATGCACCTGAGACACTGCACTCATAATTCATTATAAAGGGCAGCTAAAGGTCGTTTATTATAAGCATTTCAGTACTATTGTGTAACATATTCTAAAGTTCAGCAGACTGCAGCTTGGGTGTCATTATTGTGACAGCTTAGGACAAGAAGCTTTAAGGGTATTATGCAACAGAACAACCGAACCGGTCGGAATACGAGAAGTGAGACTCAACATAAACGTACACAGCAAGTAGAAGCAACACAATTATGAGGTGCTTTAAGTCTACAGTCGAGTAAAAAGGTTTTAAGGTTTGCATTGCAGGACATGATAAAAAAAAAAGCCTTATTAAGTAGCAGCCAGGTGCTGCTAATCAATGCAGTTGATTAACTGATCATCAGTCAGTGTGAGCAGCTCTATGAAAGCAGAGGTTTTGTCAGTTTGCTGCTCTGCAGCATTCAGGTGTGTGTTAACACGATGCCAAGGAGGAAAGACATCAGCAAAGATCTCAGAGAAGCAGCTGTTGCTGCCCATCGATCTGGGAAGGGTTATAAGGGCGTTTCCAAACTATCTGGAGTCCATCGTTCTACAGAGAGAAAGATTATTCACAAGTGGAAAACATTCAGGACAGCTGTCAATCTTCCCAGGAGTGGACGTCCCATCAAGGTCAGAATATCTTTAAATTCTTTAGATTATAAATAATTACAAGAGGCTTGTTTTATTTTAATCTATTTTGGGCATTTTATTATTCATTCTAGAAAAATCATAACAATGCATGACATCAGTCATTAATTATTCAACAAAAACTGAGTCAAAATAAGTGTGAAAACCTAAGTTCACCCCAAGGTCAGAAACCCAAGAGCTACATCTCAGACTCTGCAGGCCTCAGTTAGCATGTTAAAGGTTAAAGTTCATGACAGCACAGTTAGAAACAGACTGAACAAGTATGGCTTGTTTGGAAGGGCTGCAGGAGAAAGCTTACCTGACTCCCGCCCTCTGGTAATCGCATACCATCTGGGACGAGCCCACAACCGACATGATTTCAAATGGGGCTATTTTTTCTAAAACTGAATGAAGGGGCGGCCATAACACCGCCCCTTCATCCAAAGTCCCATCCAGCGATTAATGATTGGCTCCGATTATTTTCTAATCGGACGAAACACATATGACTCCCAGGCTCCTCAGATGGTTGTGTGAGGAAAGGGAACACCCCCGCGTGTAGTTGGTGAACGTAGCCAGATGACGTGAGTCAGGTTAGGAGAAAGCCTCTTCTCTCTAAAAAGAACATGACAGCACAGTTAGAAACAGGCTGAACAGGTATGGCTTGTGTGGAAGGGCTGCAGGAGAAAGCCTCTTCTCTCTAAAAAGAACATGGCAGCACAGCTTAGGTTTGCAAAGCTGCATCTGAACAAACCACAAGACTTCTGGAACAATGTCCTTTGGACAGACCAGACCAAAGTGGAGATGTTTGCTCATGATGCACAGCAGCACGTTTGGAGGAAACCAAACACAGCACATCAGCACAAACACCTCACACCAGCTGTCAAGCACGGTGGTGGAGGGCTGATGATCTGGGCTGGTTCTGCAGCCACAGGACCTGGGCACCTTGCAGCCACTGAGTCCACCATGAACTCCTCTGGATACCAAAGTGTTCTAGAGTCAGATGTGAGGCCGTCTGTCCGACAGCTGAAGCTGGGCTGAAACTGGCTCATCAACAGGACAAAGATCCCAAACACAGCAGCAGATCTACAGCAGAATGTGTGAAGAAGAAAAGAATCGAGGTGTTGCAACGGTCCAGACCTCAACCCAACAGGTTTTAAGTTAAAGAGTTTATAGACCAGAGATGATGTATGAGAATGTTTTAGAATAATAAAACTGAACACATTTCATGTCATTTTATTTTTATAATAATCCAAACAAACGAAACACTTTGAGTAAACAAACGTCTTCAAACAAAGATTTCATAAATTAATGTGCGGCTTATCTAACTCTCATGAACGATACTTCCACCACTGCACGTTAAGAAGTTTAGACCTCACTGTGAAACCCGACCTGAACCCTAATCCCAAACTAACCCCGTGTACACACCGAGAGCCACGCAACAGTTTCATTCTCTCACGTTTCTGTTCCTCAGAGCACATTTGGTTCCCATCAAGGTGGAAGCATAAGAACACACACACCCATAAACACACACGTACACATAATGCATTTACGGAAGAACGGGATTGCTCAAGCTCGCTCCTTTACAGTGCAGGGCTAAAGTCAGATTAGTGCTAGTCCGTCTGTGTGCTTTCACGGAGAAACCTGCTTAAGCCCTGTTTAATCCCACCTGCAACAGGATTGGCCACCGCCTAAGACTCCCCTGCAGACTGCTGCACACCTGGGCCAAGTGACACACACAGATATGCAGAGAGAAAAAGATGTAGAAATGTTTATCTTCGTCTCTGCTTTTAGCTGATTTGTTAATAACGCATGTCGAAAATACTACAGATAAATAAAATTTACTGAAAATTTGGAGTAAAATGATGTTCCTGCCTATGAAAAACAAGTAGCCTTTACTTAATTTGTTTAAATAAATAGAACTTAAAACTTAGATGTAATCAAGTAAATGTTACTTAATATCTTCAAAACTGTTATGTTTTATGGTAAGTAAATTTTACTTGATACTGGCAAGTGAGTGTTACTTGATATTGCAGCATTACATATTGCTTAAATCATTTGAGTGCAAATACTTACAAAGGGTTTTTTAAGTAAAGCTTATGAGTTATTTTTTTCAGTGTACCAGCTATGACGAGTCGAGATGTCCACTGTCTGTTAGGCGTGATGGTTCATTGTGAAGCTGTCACAGCTTTCAGAGAACAGAGCCTCAGGAAAGCAAACTTTTTAACTGCGATAACAGGAACGCTGCAACAGAAGTCTAACAATGGCTCACTCCAACCCTGTCGCACAGTGACGCCCGAGCAGGCCCACCCGAATGGAGCGCAGTTGCATGAAATGTTATCAGTTCTGCTTGATCTTACCTGCCACGGTGGCTGCTGTGAAAAGACATCATCTCTATTGTTTTGTGGTTCCGAGGCAGGAAAAACAACAACGAACCAGTCATCAAAGTCATCAAACAACAAGCCATTCAACACCCCTGTCCTTATGTTCTGTCCAATGTGCATTATGCTTTTAAAACAAAGAAATACAGCAAATACATTTTTCTTTTTTTAAAATGAAGTGTCTGCATGTTTCAAATGGTAATGCTGGAATTGGAATGAACGTGTTGATGTATCACCTTGAATTTGCAGCTAACTTTTGCCTTACAAAGATTTTCTTCAGCTTTGGCTCTTTGTTTGGCCCTTAGGGGTTGTTCTTAACCACAGCAGCTGTTCTCTGTAAAACAAAATAAAGAAATCTCTTAATTTGCTCCACACTGTCTGCTCAACGCCAAACAAAAGCAAACTTAAGAGACTTGCTGGTGAACTCAGTGGAGCTCTTAGCTGATGTTTTTTCTCAAGAGAGAACATGGAGCTTAAATCGCCGCTAACAGGAGGCGAAAGGGAGGTCTGGTGAGGCTTTGTTTCAGTTATTTTACCTTTTATCTATGTGTGATCACAGTGTGATGCATATGCATAAAGGTGCTCTCAGACGGAACAAAACAACAGCACAAACACGCTCAGAAAGCCATTACTGGTGCTTCGAATAATTTGAGCCAGACTAAAACAGTTTCTCAGGGAACTCATGAGATCTTTCATCACTTCTTTCATCACCGAGACAAAGTTCTATATTGACTTATAAAACCAAACATGTGGAGGTTTTATTGACACTGTCATCTGTAATTACTTTGGGATTTCGCCATGAATGCATCCATGTTCCTGTCAGGGATACCACTACCTGTAGCTTTAGACAATCTTCTCTGATCAGATCTGTGATTTACATGAAAACTAACCAGTTTTGTATGTAGTTTTGTACCAGATTTATATTCTAATGGTTATGGATTTTGAAGAATTAACATCATTCTTGTTGTTATAAATGCTGCAATTTGTTTCTTTTCCAACAGACGTTCCTCTTGTTGCAGATGATGGATATGTAGCATGCTGTAATATGAGAGTTCCACTGGTAATTTGAACATTTTCACTCACCGGCCACTTTATGAGCTACACCTTGTTAGTTAAAGGTTGGACCACCTCCTGCCTTCAGAACTGCCTTAATTCTTCGTGGCAAACTTTCAACAAGGTGTTGGAAACATTCCTCAGAGGTTTTGCTCCATATTGACATGACAGCATCAGGCAGCTGCTGCAGATGTGTCGGCTGCACATCTGTGATGAGAATCTCCCGTTCCACCACATCCCAAAGCTGCTCTGTTGGACTGAGATCTGGTGACTGTGGAGGCCGTTGGAGAAACCAGTTTGAGACGATATGAGCTCTGTGACACGGTGCATTATCCTGCTGGAAGGAGCCATCAGAAGATGGTGCACTGTGCTCATAAAGGGATGGATATATATATATATATTAGGACTGGGCGAGTTAACTCGTTATTATCGTGTTAACTCGTTAGTTGTTTAACGCCAATAAATATTTTATCGCGCATTAACGTAGGTTTTATTTTTTTATTTAACGAGGGGGCTTTTTGTGCCTTTAATAGATAGAAAAGTTCAGCGAGACAGGAAGCAGGGGGCAAAGAGAGGGGGAACAACACGCAGCACAGGGCCGTCCGATGCAGGTTTTATTATATATTTTATTATTGTTCAAGTCTGTTGCTCAAAGGCTTTTATTATTGTAAAAGTCTGTTGCTCACAGGCTTTTATTTTGTAAAAGTCTGTTGCTGTCTGCTGCGGAACCGGAAAAGAAAGTAATCGGCGGATCCACCAAACATGGAGAAGGGTACGGAACTTTTACTCGGCCATTTTCATTTTAAAGTTCTTCCAGACGGCGGAGTCCACAGAACCAAAGTCATCTGTAAACACTGCCAAGTTGAATTGTCTTCTCAGCGTAGTAGTTCCAGTCTAAAATATCACTTAAAGGCAAAGCACACAACTGATAGCAGCAAGTCATTCAAGGAAACAGACAGTGGAGCGAGGCTTCTACATAAAAACTACAGAAAGATGCTGATGTTAAAAGTGTGTTTGCACAACAAATGTTATGGCACTTTCATTCATATGGCAGCACATTTAAAATAAAGCTAAATGCTAAAAGCTATACACTACTTTTGAATTCTTTTTTTTGCGTACAAATGCGATTAATCGTGATTAATCAGGGAAATCATGTGATTAATTAGATTAAACATTTTAATCGTTGCCCAGCCCTAATATATATATAGATAGATAGATAGATAGTGTAAAAGCCATTAATTAAGGGAATTTTATTTTTAAGAGGTTGTTTGCATTTTTTTGCGCTTTTATTTTATAATTTCCTGTAGAACCGAAAGTACTTTATTTTGAATGACATAAAACTCTGTAATTCTAATTTAACGGAACACTGGACAGCGACAGGCTAAAGGTTTAGCACCAGTCAAAAAGGAGGAACAAGGTATATTTATGTTTACTTAAGGAATGTTTTGCATGAAATTAGTATAGCACATGCTAATTGATGTCATTTAGAAACGGTGAAAATGACGTTTTATTGATCTTTTTTATATATGTTTGTCACTAGCTCTTACATTGGTTGAAGAGTGGCACATGCTGGAGAAACTTAATAAAGAAAATAATCTTTGTTCGACTGGGACCTCCTGATATATATCCGTTAAAATATTAAATTTGACATATTAATCTTGTATAAAAAGCTTATTTTGCATTAAAAGGGTAAATTTTTGTTAACATGCGGTAATTCTGGCTGTCCAATTTAACGTGTTAGCGGAAATTTAATTTCCAAGCAATTGAACAGGTTTACCTAATAAAGTAGCCGGTGAGTATATATATATATATATATATATATATATATATATATATATATATATATATATATATATCCCTTAACTCAAACCAGCTATTTTATTTCCTAACCTTAACCAGATGTTTTATTTTCAAAACTTACTCAAAGTGTTTCAGTGCTTATTTAAAAGGGGAAAAAAGAAACAACCCTAAAAAAGAAAGTGTCTGTGACAGGGCCTGTAGCAGGTTTAAACATTAATACTGAAGTTAAAACAAGAGAAGAAGAACATTTTCCTTCAGTCAGAGGTTGCTGGTTTGACTTCCAACTTCCACAATTTCTACATGTCGAGAAGTATTTTTGGGAAAGATACCGAGCCAAACATCGCCCAGTGTTCACAATGGTTCCTCGCGTGTAAGTTATGTGCATCATGAAAGCGCGTGTTCAAGCTTTCCACCGCCCCAGCGCACTTCCTGAGAAGCCCCGTGTGTTGGTCGTTAAAGCCGAGAGTCAAACAGGAAGTGAAACAGGTCCATAAACTGTTAACATGTTGTGCATGCGGGAAATCTCATAATACCTACATACATTACGGTCATTTTGCAGACGCTTTTAACCAAAGCGACTTACAATAAGTGCGTTCAACATCGGTAGGCACAAGAACTTCAGGTCACAAGAAAAGTGCATTTCCTTCCAAAAGCAAACAGCTAAGAGCAAAACTAGTGCTAGAGTAAGTGCGGTAAGTTAAGTACCTAGACAGATGAGAAGACAATTTAGGAAACAAAGACAATTTAGGATTCAATATAAACACAAGAAACTTGTGCTAAAGAAAATAAAAAATTCAAATAAAATAGAGGACCAGACTCATTGAATAATTCCCTACACTCCCTATTATATAGATCAGTGAGCAGTGCTGACCAACATGTCATTGGGGTCATCAGGTGGGAACCTCCTTCCATCAGTGTTTCGTCTAGTTGGGCCCACAACACCTCCAGGAGGCTAGACAATGACCACTGGTGTACGAAATGTAGACGAATGCATTTGTGGTTTCCAAAAACATAAAATGGATAAGCAGATTAACAGTTAACAGATTCGTTAGTGACCTAATTATTTAAAAGAAATTTCATACGATAACATTATTAGCCGTGAGAGATCTAAGATAGACAGACTGCTTGGGGAGAGGATATACTACCAGGGAACAGACTCCCAGGTGCCAAATATATAGATAGTAAAATAAAAGAAACAGTACAAAGTCTACAGATATGAGCTAAAATATAAGTAATTATATGAATGCATCTAACTATTGCAATGTTTTTCACTAAAAGTAACTCTAACCTGACCCGATCACATGAGGGAAACTGTGTTCTCCCTCGGTCCTGACCACCCACCTTGTGACTATTGTCAGTCAACATGTACAGACAACCCTTATATTTCCACCAAACACGCAACAGTATCTGAGTTCTGCAGCTTATCGTGATCATCAAAGGGGAGGATAAGATGAAGTCTGCTGCGATAGCGTTTCAGACCTGTGTTACAGTATAAAAAGCCACTCTTTGTTCCAGCATCTGATGAGCCAAACTCAAGGATCTTACTCAAAGTGACCCCCCCCTGGATTGGGTTTCATCTTCTCACCAGTTCCCCGCACGGCAGGTCCTCGCCTGCATCATCCCTGCCTTTCGTACAATGCCATTCTCAGTCCAAGGACCCGAAAAGATAAGGATAAATAGATACACTCACTCTAAAAGAGCGTCAGCAGAGAGAACACTTGCACTCAACCCCGTGATTCACCCACTTCAGCCTTCAAAGGGAGGGTGTGATAAAGAAAGCGAGACAAAGCAATGACCACACCTGTGTGTCCGATCTGTGACTCAGCCCCCGTAGACGGTAAATTGACTCACCGCCAGCTCGATCATCATTGTCTCAGCCTGCTGCTTGTGCCAAGGCCGTCGGCAGACAACAAAGAGCTCTGCCTCTCCGGCTAACAATGCTCTATAAGGAGATTTCCAATAAACAACCAGAATGTGGCAGGTTATATTTGCGTGTAGGAGCCATTCCAGTTAAATCTGCCTCATATCTCTCCAACTTAACCTAATTTTGGGATGAAAACACTTACAGGAATCTATTATCTGTGCGTGCACACCACCCCAATTAATCACTGTATGACTGCAGACCAAAACATGAAGAGAAGTTTGCTGATGAAAGCACCGTCATCGTGTGGATTACAAGTGATTGTCATGTCCATGGGGGTTTTTCCCCATGTTTTGAGTTCTTAGTTTTATGGTGACTATTTGTCTATGAAAATGATAGAAAAAACTTTTGACTTAAAGGTGACCAAACTAAGATTAAACATAACTCAAATAGTCACTCGACGCACTGAGGGTTTCTGGTTTACGCAGTACAAAAAGGTCCAGAACGTCAAAAATATAGTTCATCATGGATTTATTCCAAGTTTGCAGGCAAAACCAAACATGGCAAGCTTCACAGGATCCCTTCCTGCCGCTCTTCACTGGAAAAATTTAAAGTCTACCAAGTATATTTGTCTCATTTCTAGTCAAACTATCTGCCTAACAAGTACCATTTCAGCCAGATATAGGGACTTGTTTGAAGACAATACATCTGGAATATCTTGTTAAATGAAAAAGTCTTGAAAACAAATTGTTTTGAGTCGGATTTCATATGAAACAAGCTTTTTTTGACATTTGAAGAGGTTTTTAAGCTAATTTCAAGATCACTTTTATCTCAAAAGTCCCAAATATCACATCTTATTTCAAGAAATCTTGACAAGCCGATTTTCACTAGTTCCAATTATTTTTGGAGGGGCATTTTTTCCAGTGTTGCTCTGATTCCCGAACTTTCTGCCTGCTTGCCTCACCTGTTCACCCACTGATTGACTGACGACTGAGAACTGGTAAAAAACCATGTGACCACCCAAGTGCGTCCAGAGCTCCATAAAACCCAAGTATTTATGTGTGAAACGCCCATTTCCCCAAACAAAAAATTAATGAAATTAATTACAAACCAATTTTTCCTAAACAACTAAGATTAAACAAAAATACTAATTATCAACCAAAAACTAAGCAAATAATATAAAATAAATCTAAATTCTAAGACTTAACTAAAAATAGTGAAACAGCTAAGCTAAGCTAAGCTAAGCTCATGCATTACCAAGTCATGGGCTGTGTTCGAAACCGCATACTTCTCCTACTACTCATACTACTCATACTGACTTTTTTTCCCAAATGCATACTAGATTCTCCGAAATGTTGAGTATGCATCATGAGGTTACTACTCATACTCAAACTACCCAAGATGCAACGTAACTTGACGTCGCCATTCGTCATTTCCTGTCAAAACGGCAGTTTCAAGCTAGCTACAACGAGGGTAGGTTCACTTCCTGTTTTCAAAACAAAAGCACCAATTGAATCGTAATGGCTTTCCCTATGATAAAAGGCAACGGGTATTTTATTTTGTGAAAACAACCGGAAGTGCGTTGCTCACTGCGGCTAGCTTTAGTAGTGCCGAATTCGTGGGAACAAAATTGTAAATATCCGGTATTTTGTCAGGTTTTCAACACGTTGGGGATCTAAACGACTACTTTCTCACCTGAAAATGTTTCAAATGTTTCTAAAGTTTACAGAGTTTAGGGCTTAAGCAAAATCAGCTTCAGGCCGGCTGATTTCGGCTCGGGCAGGAGCGAAATGCATTGTGGGTAAACGCTCTGCATACTGTCTGATCAATGAGTATGGAAGTATGTAGTATGTAGTATGTGGTTTCGAAATAGTTTTTTCATAGCCATGTTTTCTTCACCACAGTCTAGTTTTGTCATCCGGCTCAGCCGCGCTTTATGTTAACCTTGTTTTTTTTTTTAAATAAATCGGTTTGCTTTTACTTCTGAAGTCCGAATCTGTGTCCTTCTACGCCTCGCATCCTCCCCCCGTGACATTGATAATGGGACTCCATTTAGGGAAAAACTGCTGTAGTCGACCAAAACAAGGAGCTGATCACTGATTTTAAAAGACAGGGGACAGAGATGCCCACTCTTTGCTGGGTGTCGGTATGAGAGAGAACCTGATGGTCATCGCACATTTCCACCCTGCTTCAGAAAGCTGAGAAATGATGGTAACTCCTTGTGAACGCAAGAAGTCTAAACACTCGGGTGATGATTTTATAAAAAACCTCTAGGCAGAAGCAGAAGAGATCAAATGTCACAAAGCGGTATGAAGTCTGAAAAGGACGGCTTGACAGTAGGAGGCCCAGAAAATCATCCGTCTTCATGGAGCCCAAAAGATACTGAAAGACTAACGCAACCAGAGCTTATTCACCCTGCTGCTTTGTGGCAAGAGATTCAGGAATGTGCCTACAGGATGGGGAGCAGCGTCTTTCCTCAGGTTATGAGACAACTGCTTTCACAACAATCACTCATGTCTCTGCCATGACCATAAATTCATTCTCCTCATTCATATAGAACATCGATGTTGAAACAAACGTAACATCCCACTGTGCATTCATGGTTTGCATGGCAACATGAATTTTTATTGTTTCCTTTTTATGTTTAAAATCCCATCCCAGCCAAGTCTCCCTATAAGAAGAAGAGGCACTTCAATAGGTATTTAAATAAAAGTTAAATACATTATTCTAACACAAACAGGGCAGCATGTCAAAGTGCATCAACACTAGTAAGAGAGTATTCTTCCTTTTTAGTAGGACTGGGCGAGTTAACTCGTTATTATCGCGTTAACTCGCTAATTATTTAACGCCGATAAATCTTTTATCACGCATTAACGCAGGTTTTATTTATTTCTGTTTAAAAAAAAAAAAAATTTAATTACTTTTTTTGGGGGGCTTTTGCGCCTTTAATGGATAGGAAGGTTCAGAGAGACAGGAAGCAGACAGAGGGGGAACGACACGCAGCACAAGGCTGTCTGATGCAGGACTCGAACCGTGGCCAGCTGCAGCGAGGACTATAGCCTCTGTACATGGGGCGTCTGCTCAACCCACTACGCCACGGACCACCCCTGTTTTATTATTTATTTTATTATTGTAAAAGTCTGTTGCTCACAGGCTTTTATTTTGTAAAAGTCTGTTGCTGTCTGCTGCGGAACAGGAAAAGAAAGTAATCGGCGGATCCACCAAACATGGAGAAGGGTACGGAACTTTTACTCGGCCATTTTCATTTTAAAGTTCTTTCAGACGGCGGAGTCGACAGAACCAAAGTCATCTGTAAACACTGCCAAGATGAATTGTCTTCTCAGCGTAGTAGTTCCAGTCCAAAATATCACTTAAAGGCAAAACACACAACTGATAGCAGCAAGTCATTCAAGGAAACAGACAGTGGAGCGAGGCTTCTACATAAAAACTACAGAAAGATGCTGATGTTAAAAGTGTGTTTGCACAACAAATGCTATGGCACTTTCATTCATATGGCAGCACATTTAAAATAAAACTAAATGCTAAAGGCCATACACTACTTTTGGATTCATTTTTGGGATTTTGCGTACAAATGCGATTAATCGTGATTAATCAGGGAAATCATGTGTTCACAATCAAAATTTTGATCGTTGCCCAGCCCTACTTTTTAGACATGAAAGGCCTCTTTAGCCTTTGTTTCACAGAGGTTAGATGCCTTTTATCGTCTAGGGGTCATCTAGCCATCATAACTGAAGCCCCTGCTAAAAATAAGAGGGAATCATTTCCTCTGCAGACTAGAGGGATAGTCATCTACCCTCTAGTTATTCATAGAGTTGTAAGATAAGAATTGTGAAAGCAGTTCAATTGTAACATGGCTGCTGCTGGTGACCAGCAGAGGGCAGCAGATACACTATTGCGCACCATTTCTTTCAGGCTTTAATGGAGTTGTGCTGTTATCAGGCTGATCATTTGACCTGCTGATCACGTTCAACACATTCTGCTACTTTTAACTTTCCTTGTAGGAGACCATCTTGCATTTCGTGCAACTCTCCCCAACAGGCTGGTAAATTACTCCCATACTCAGCTTGATCAGACCTGGAAGTGGTCACTGTAAAGCTGCAGCTCCTGGATGAACCGAAACTCTCCAAACTCTCGTCTGTCTCTGAGAATGTTATGAACCCATACCCTCTTAGCTGCTGCTCATCTCCTCCTCACTAACAGTAATGATTCCCTCTGACAGCTTGACACATTCTGCATCAGAGGCTGCAGCTTGTTAAAATAAGCTACTTCAAATTCAAAATGTATTTATACAGCACATTAAAACAACCTCAGCTGACCAAAGTGCTTCACAACAGCAACTGCATCACATATTAAGAGAGTCCTCAATAAAATAGCAATAAGAATAACTTCATCACAGATAAAAAAAATACAATTTTAGATAAAATTAGCAATAAAATAACAATAACAGTAACAATAAAAGTAGCAAGCCAAGGTAAACTCCATTTCAGCTAGTGGAAGGCCAGGGAAAAGAAATGTGTTTTCAATCTGGATTTCAACTGGCCTAATGTTGTTATTTATTTTCAAAGATGGTATTTCTGTATCTGGTCTGTCCCTGCTGAGGGGCAAATATAAGTATATTCCGTTATATTCTGTCATTAATAAACCTTATAAATTATGAATCTGTGTCAGTGACACTCATTTCAGATATAAAATTTACTCACGGATTTGTTTTGTTTAGTTGGCATTTATGTAACAATATTTGTCCTCCAGAAAAAAATGTATTATTATTATTATTATTTGGAATAAAAAGCCAAAATATAATGATAGCATTTGTAAATTGGCTCATTTTACTTTATCCTGGTTAAACCTAATGTAATGTAATCTTATTGTTTTGCTCTAGAGCTTCTTTAAATCATAATAATTTAATATGTAGATACATCTTCAGTTACATGGACTAACCACTCTAGACTGTAACGTTTATTGCAATCTTACTTTTCACTCCCAGGTTTTTTTCTCCACTCACATTAAGCACTATTTTGGGTAGTTAACTTTTTTTCCTTTTTTTTTCTGTCTACATGATTAAGGCTTTGGGGCTTCCAGCTGGGCAATAAAGCCACTTTAACATGCAGCTATAAACTTCAGCAGACCTAATTACATAAGCTGACTCAGATGAGACATACTGTTATGGTCTCGCCTCATTGGTCCCACGGGCCTGTCAATCATAGAGGTGACGCAATGCTGTCTGGTTCAGTAAATCCACTGCAGGCGCACACCACGTAACACGAATATTCAACATTCTGAGGCAGTTATGGCACTCCTGGGATGGAGAATATTCTAAATGTCGTGTGGATATCTGGGTAGCTAAAGATGACGGCGGTTTGAACATTCTCAGTTTGGGAGAATCAGAATGAATCCTGATGCATGAGCGAAAGATGAAATCTGCTTGGAAAGGGAGCCGCCATGAGAGTTGAGCTTTCACCATTTATTGTTGCTCAAGTGAGAGCTACATCATAGACTCTGGTTTACTTTATTACTTCCATTTCTCAACTGCAGAATGCCCCACGTCACTTTTGGGCATTCAAAATACAGGATTTTTGGAAGAATAGTCAAAAGGAAACTAAAGAAGATTGTGGGCATTAACCTTCATCTGGAACCAGCACTTTACATTTTGGGTATAATTCCTGACAGTATGACAGATAAGAACTCTAAATATTTGCTGAGAATCCTGCTGCTGATAGCAAAGAAGAGTATAACAGCTTCCTGGTTGAAACCACAGCCTCCAAGCATAATGCAATGGAGAGACGGGGTAAAAAATGTATTTATCATGGAAAACATCACAGCAAGACTACAGTTGAAAACAGACATGTTTGATGGAAGATGGTCATTATTAGTACAAGCAATGCCGGGACTCTAATTACCTCTATATTCTTGTTTTTCTTATTACTATTTTTTTTATATATTTTTTTTTTATTAATTACAGGAGAGTAGGTTCTTTCTTTTTCTTTTTGTATTGTTGTTGCTCTCACCTGTAAATGACTCGTACTCTGTATGGTTGTTTTTCTCACTTGTAAAGTACTCATATTAACGCAGAATGCTGGTTAGGGCATATAGAGCGAAGAAGAGGATTGGATTAGCGGAAATACGACGTAAAGGTGCAAAACACTGACTGCAATTTACAAAGATCTAGTCAGTGGAAGAAAAAAAAGAGAGAAAGGACTTTTAAAGAACTTTAAGCAAGTATAACTGCATATAATATACACCCCTTATGTGTTTGTTGAGTTTGTGTTTGTATGTATGTATATGTCAAATAAAACATCAGTTATAATAAAAAAAGAATGCCCACGTCCCAACACAGTCCACTGCAGCAAAGTTTGAGATGCTCATCTTATGAACCCTTATGAGCAGCTTTTAGCTCAGCTTGGCTATCGGAACATCTTTTGATCGTCCACACTGAGAGTGCTCTGACTGCTGTCTGCTGATGGCAGGACACGGACTGCTTATAAATACAGAACCACAACACTGGGATGTCCTTTTAACGGGAATTTCCCTGCATGTTACTTAAGTTTGATTAAAGGAACTGAAACTTTATCCAAAATTTAAAAGAAACATCGTGTTGTCTCTTAAAGGTATACATGGTACCATGTGATACCTATGTTGTTCCACAGCACAAAACAATGCATTTTGACAACAAAGGCTCACAAAATTGTACAATGAATGCATTTTCCTTACACTCTTTACGCCTCGTTATGTGACAATGTCGACATCTGACACTACGAACACACACAAATGCTTGTAAAGATGAAGGAGGGGGTATTTAGAGGCCTAAGTCAGCCAACTCACATGCTTGAGAGTCCAGCATGAGCCCCATCCCACACAACTTTTTCCACAGTCGTCTCTTTTCTACTTTGCACTCAGTCAGAAATAGCTAGGGTTAGGAGTTAAAAACCCTCGTATAAATATAGGAGTTAAACATTTTCAGTTCACGGTTTGGGTTTCTGTCACGTCACACATAACAATAGGTTAGGATACTTTGCCATCTCACAATGTCTAACCATGAATTATGACACTACTTTCTTCTGGAGATGTGGACAAATGTACCTTTTACTCCTTTTTTTTGTGGGACTGGGCTGAATTTCAGTCCAACCTTAAGGAACTGAAGTTCTTTCCAACTGTGAGGTAATGGAGCCACCACAATACAGTATGGTTAACATTAAAAGTGTGTTCACTTCTGCAACTCAGTAGAATGACAGAATAATGTCAACCTTTGCTAAATGGGTTTGGATGTCAGAGCTTTTAATGCATTTGGAGCAGGGCTGGGCAACGATAAAATTTTTTAATCTAATTAATCGCATGATTTCCCTGATTAATCACGATTAATCGCATTTTTACGCAAAATCCAAAAATGAATCCAAAAGTAGTGTATAGCCTTTAGCATTTAGTTTTATTTTAAATGTGCTGCCATATGAATGAAAGTGCCATAACATTTGTTGTGCAAACACACTTTTAACATCAGCATCTTTCTGTAGTTTTTATGTAGAAGCCTCGCTCCACTGTCTGTTTCCTTGAATGACTTGCTGCTATCAGTTGTGTGTTTTGCCTTTAAGTGATATTTTAGACTGGAACTACTACGCTGAGAAGACAATTCAACTTGGCAGAGTTTACAGATGACTTTGGTTCTGTCGACTCCGCCGTCTGGAAGAACTTTAAAATGAAAATGGCCGAGTAAAAGTTCCGTACCCTTCTCCATGTTTGGTGGATCCGCCGATTACATTCTTTTCCGGTTCAGCAGCAGACAGCAACAGACTTTTACAAAATAAAAGCCTGTGAGCAACAGACTTTTACAATAATAAAATAAATAATAAAACAGGGGTGGTCTGTGGCGTAGTGGGTTGAGCAGGCGCCCCATGTACAGAGGCTATAGTCCTCGCTGCAGCTGGCCCCGGTTCGAGTCCCGCATCGGATGGCCCTGTGCTGCATGTCGTTCCCCCTCTCTCTGGTTCCTGTCTCTCTGAACTTTCCTTTCCATTAAAGGCACAAAAGCCCAAATTTTTTATAAAAAAAACCCAAAACCTGCGTTAATGCGCGATAAAAACATTTATCAGCGTTAAATAATTAACGAGTTAACTCGCCCAGCCCTAATTTGGAATTATGTTTACGTGATGAAGACAACTCTGCTTTTTCCATGACGTCCACCTATGCCCTTATTTTGACTGTTTCATTGTGACTGTGATGAAATAAGGGTAGAAAAAAAAAGACAACAGACACGAGTAGAGCTCTGGATGTGAATTGATGGCACAGTGTGTTGAGTTAGACACAGAAGGCAAACTCACTGCTCGTTTAAAGTTTTCTAAATCCAAATGCAGTTCATCTAAAGCTACAGACAATTTGAAAAAGCTGCCCAGTTTACACTGAGAATGAGACAATATGTCCACAATTTAATAGCTGTCATTGTTTTTTAGCAGTAGGAACCAAAAAAGTCCCAGACTGATCAAAGCCTGTTGAAATGCGCTCACTGTTTCTGTTGATGGCTGTGCAAAAAGCTCGCCGGTGACCTTCAAGTTAAACTTAATGTAGTTTAAAAGCACGTGCTTTCTACCTATGACTCCATGATAATTAGCATGCTCGAATCAGGGATTTAAGCACGAGTTGGAGGTTTGTAAGCATGATTTATAGATTCAGACAAGAATGTGCAACTATATGACTTTTTGTTAAACTTTTTCTCCAGGGTGTGAAAGGAACCCGGTTCTGTGCAGGTGCGTTCCTCTGTGAACCCGAACAGACCTTATCTTGTTTGTTTAGCGTATTGTCTGCAGTCTGTAGATGATAAATCCAATCCATAACACCAGCTCATAGGGCATGCAACACACAATGACTTTGCATTCAGGAGTCAGCAGCAAAGCATTCTGCAGCAAACCTCCCAGCAAGTCAGACAGACGCACACACAGCAGCAAAAAGCAAAGCCTTACAATCATGGATGTGTACATGCAAACTGCCAAAGACGGTGCTGCGGGGTCATGTGACAGAAGCAAGCAACCCATTCTCTGAAAACGAGCCCACAACAAGTTCCTAAAAACCTGCAATTTCACTCATTTCAATAAGCAGACCTGCCACTGTGAAAACCTGTAAGACACAATAAAGCGATTGAATTGTTTATGGTGTTTATTGTTTATGTGTCAACACAGTGTGATTAAGATTGGCGCACTCCATTTAGCTTAATTTGAATATTGCTCACTCTGAATGGGAGCTTATTCGGGTAGAATAAAGTCTCAATCGGGTTGATGTCAGAATATTGCTGTGCATGTAAACGTGGGCAATGTTGTACCAGGATCAAAGAACACCATGCCAAAGAAGTAGGAGGTCTCAGTATCCAACACGATACTAACAAGGTAAATGTAAATGTATTTTATTTATACAGCCCTTTACAAACAATCATTACGATGTACCAAAGTGCTTTACAGCAGGTAATAAATAAAGAGAAGAATAAGAAAAAACAAATTTACTACAAATGTTATAACTAAGGTATAACTAATGTTAAATATATAGACCCAACAGTGATTTAACTTTGTAAACATTGGTTATCATGAACATAAATCCTGAACTGGTCCAAATAGCAACAAATTCTGTTCTGAGTTGCCTGCAACTGTCCGCGTGCAACTAAAAAAGAATGAGCCCAGATGCAGACGTAATTTGAGGCGTTTGCATTTAATTCCTCTTTCTGTAGATGCTGATCTGCTTCACTTTTATGAGAGAGAGGCAGCCTTCCAAGTATGCATCAGGGAGGAGCTTTCTCCATTATCTATTATCTCTGCAGTTGCTCTTGTTGGCGACCAAGTATAAGTTGACCCTGACACTTCATTTCCCACGTATCATCGCTTTTTATCCGTCATTCTGAATGAGATACAGATTACGCCGTCTAACACTCAACATGTGGAAGGAAACTACACAAAAAAGCATAGAGAGAGAGCTAATTCTGTTAGCTTTCATCCATCCAGATGCAGGCTATGTCTCGATTTGTCACCATGTCACTATGTTACGTCTTCATATATCTGTTTCTACGTGATGAGATCTACTTTCTGAGTCCATGAGACGGAGGTGGAGGACATAAATCCACGGACCTTCATGCAAGAGATCCCCAGTTTGGTTTTTGTTTTGCACAACTTTTTCCACAGTCACTGCACTTTTCAACCTTGCTTTCATTCTCTACTGGTCTCTTGCTCACGAATGGTTAGGTTTAGGAGTTTAATCACAAGTTTAGAGCTATATGTTACAAGAATGGTTAGACAAAGATCAACTGCAAGATCTTTGCAATCCAAGCAAACAAAAAGAGGCTCCTGGGACATTCGCATGGATACTCCTGTGCTGACACTGTAGTCATCAGGGTTTTATTTTAGCTACAGGGCCGTTATTTGCAGGACATTCATGATCAAATTGTTAAAGGTTAACCGCTAGAAAACCCTCAGGATTCCTGCACAACTGAGTATCAAACCCGGTCCTCCCCCACCACAATCATGTGTCTAACTTACTGAGGTACAAACCTACCCTGACAAGAGAATGACGTATGTGCGTCTTATCTTTTTGGCTAGCAGATGTGGGTTAGTTCTGTCGTTAGTATTCTAATACACATCTACAGAGAAACTGTTGTTGCAGTAAGGGGATTTATACACATACGTGTGGAAACAAATACACACATACGTACACAACATATGTGTGGCACCCAGAAAAGTCCAGAAAAAGGCCCGACAGCTCTTACAGTTAGCAGGAGCAGGCGTGCAGTGGATGCAGAGTAACTGGCTAAAAGCTAGCTACCGTGTGTGAGGGGTTTCTGCCATTACGGCTCTCGCAGTTACATTCAACAACTTTCATTTAAGTACCTCTTTATTCCTTAAAAATGCATGAGCTGAAGAAGAAAACTTTTTCCAGGAGACTAAAAGTTGTACATTTCATTTCTGTCTTGTCCACAGCACCAAACAGAGACCAAATTAACTGATGTCAATAAAGTCCTGTTAATGTTGTGCTAAAAAATAAATAAAAGTATTATATTAAATAAGCCAGATTTTGTTGTCATTATTACAATAATTAAGCAGATTCTTTTATTCGAGAAAGACTTAGACCGGGAATAGATTTTCTTTTGGTTACTGGTGTGTCTGTTTGCATTTTGGACCATCGTTTGTGCACATGCTCAGAAAACAAGGATGCACATTTGCAAGCTGCAGAATGTAGGTGACTGGTAGGGGTAGTGCAGAGTGGATGGAGAGTAATGGCTTCAGCAACAGTCAAAATGGCCGAATATTTACGAATAAAAGTCCGCAATTACCCACATTTTTACGCTTTATCTTTGCCACTGCACAGTGATAAATATGCCTGTCCAAAAAGCTAGCAAGAGATCAGGACCATTTTGGAAACATCTGTACATGGAGCAAAAAAAAATGTTGAAACTGAACAGGGATGGTGTTGATTGCGTCTTTTTTCCGGTCTCTGATGCGCCCTCTAGTGGAATCCTTCGGCAACAGGCGTAGAAGACACGTGAGCAATTACGCACATGATGGAGCAAGTTGCTTAATGTGAACGTGCAAATAAAAAGCAAGGATAATTCTGGCCTTATTAGTGAGGAACATCTGGGGGTTCAGTATCTTCCCAAAGCATACTTTGATGTGAAAATGTGAAAGTTAGGGAGTTAAATCACTAATGTAATGAGGTATTTTGACCTTTAGGATGCATACAAGTCTTACTTGAGGGATGGAGCCTCTTTACCTGCAACCCTGTACATCCTCTTTAACAAAACACTAAATCAATCAGGGTGACTGCAGCTAAGGAGATCATATTTAAATAGGAATATTGATGGTTTCACTTCCCAACTTTCCAGTTTTCATGCTGAAATATCCTTGGGTAAGACACTGAACCCCCACATTTGAATTGCCCCTTAATTGTAAATGGCTTTGGATAAAAAAAAGGTCTGCTAAATTAAAGTAATAACAACAATATAGAGCAGTAGTTCTAAAGTTTCTATTATATTTAACGGATAAATAGAATATAGTATCAGCCTAGAGTACTGAAAACAATAGAGATCAAATATGATCTGCAAGGTCTTTGGGGCTTTAAGCAAATATATCTCGGGCTTTTTCTTTATCTGCTGTTTCCTGCCTGGCTCTGCGCCTCGGCGGACCTGTGATGTGCCAAAAAGGCAAGTGGAAATTGGAAATGGGAGACAGACAGAGAGAAAGGGAGAAAGAGAAATCCCCAGAGACAGAGAGAAGGGGGGGGGGGGGGGGAGAGAAAGAACAGCCAGCACCAGACAGACGTCCCTTGGCAGTTTAGTCGCCGGTCACTCGGCGGAAAACACGGATCCGTTCACGCTCGTTTCCAAACGGACAGAACCGGACAATGAAACTGACCGAAATACATTTCAGAAGCGTTCAAACTCGATTCAGCAGCCATGCCGGCACTTTGGCTGCGCGCCGATAGACGGATAAATAAATAGCTAAAATCGATACATAGATAGATCGGAGGAAGAGGAGGGGAATCAGAGAAAGAGGAGGAGGAGAGAACCGAGACAAGGGGAGGACGGACGGACCGGAGAGGAAGGAGAGGAGGCTGGAGAGCGCAGAGAAAAGGGAAGGTTTTCAGGAGGGACTTCGGGCTTGTTTTCGGTCTCCTCTCCTTCTCCCGACCTTCTCCAGCCCCAGCCCTCAAAGTCTTCCTCTCCTGGAGTATTTATGTCTGATTTTAGGAAGCTTTAAATGTTGAACTTGATGGGTGTTTTAAACACCACCGCCGCCAATGTCTCCTGTACTTGTAACTGCAAGCGCTACACCTCCCAGAGCATGGAAATCAGTAAGTTTCCTGCGTTTTTTCTGCTCCTAATTCCCTCATTTTTCCTCCAACAGTGGCTGAAACTGTGGCCGTGAAGGATCTGCAGTTTGGCAAGTTTTTACCATTTGCTTGGATTTGCACGGGAAATGTCTCCTTTTCTTGCGTATTTTTGTGGGATATGGGTTGTGTACTACTTTACCACAGGTGATGTTGGTTTTGTGCTACTCTTGACATAGTTGCTCGCTTTTATGGCGTAAAATCCGTCAAACGCGTCTTTTTTTAAAAATCTGTCTAGCGAACATAATGTAAAGTTTTAGGATGTCATTCGGGATTTGAGCGACTTTCTGCAAACTTTACTGCGATCGCAGCTTTAATAAAGCGGTTTGGGAATGGTTAACGGAAGGGTTTTGTCCACTTTGGATAAAACAGCGACTGGTTTTGAACTTGAACCAGAACCGCAAGCCTCCCAGCCCGCAGAGACCAAATGACTCCTGCGCACTTCACTCAGAATAAATAGAAAACTACAGTTTGTTGGAGGTTTCTGTGGTAAAAAGTGTGATTTAAATGGTGCTGGAGCTGTCGGGATGTCGGCTTGGCGGACAGCGGGAGGTGGATATCGGAGGAAAAGGTGGATTTTTCTCGGTGGAAAAGAGGGGGGGGGGCAGGAAGTTTTGTCGTCGCTTCGTCATTCGACTGAGGCCAGACGTCTGTCTAGCCGTCTGCTTCTATGAGCGCGTGCACACGTGCGCAATGATGTGTTTATATGAGCGTGGTCGTATCCGGGAAATCCCTGTTATGTGCGCGCGTGTTTGCGTTTTATGCGCGCGCGCTTTAATGTGTTTGTTTGGAGAAATGTGGAGAGCCGAACCGGTTTGAGGTCCCGTTCTCACTGCGGATTGTGGATTCGGATTCTGATGCTTGTGAGGTCACCCGCAGATGAAAGCTGCGCGTGTGTTTTTTGCGTGTGCGCGAGAGTGTGTCCGGCTGAGGTCACCGGCAGCCAGCCGTGATTCAGACACGTTTTTTAGCTCTTTGGAGAAGGCAGTGCGCGCGCGTGGATACTCCTGACGGTGCAGTCACCGGAGAGATGACCGCGTGCGTGGAGATATTAAGCAGGTCATTCTGCCTTTTCTTTTCCATCTGTTTGAATACTGTAAACATTCAGATTCCTGTGGCACAACAAAGAGAGTAATGTGTTTGAAAAAATGTAAAAAGACAAAACCAGCAAGAAGGTTGACTTAGAGTGAGAAGCTCAACTTGGTTAACTAATAACTCATTGATTCATTCCTTTATTGACTTTATTGTTCCAACTATTATTAGCACTAAGGCAAACATTAAGAGCTGAGGTGTTTGGGTAATTCACAGTTTACCTGAGCTGCACAAAAGAGTCAGCTGCCCCTGCTGCTCATCTATTATTTAGGAAGCAAACTGGACATAATAAAAAAAGATGATTAAAAATGATCGTTTTGTCCAGGCCAGGTCTTGAAATTTGGTAAAACAGCTTCAGATGAGCTACAACGTGAAAATAACTTAGTATTGATATTTATTTAACCGGAATTGAGCCAGAATGCAGAAGCAGAGTGTGGAAAAGTAAGTGCACCCCATGATCCAGCAGCTTCAGCAGCAGTGAGGTGGAGTGATGGTTTTCTGTGGGACGTCATCAGTCTCTCTCATGGTTCTGGAGGAATCTTGTTCCCACTCTTCTCTCCAGTGCTGCTTCAGCTCATTGAGGTTTGCAGCTCTGGTTTCTGCACAGCTCTCTGAAGGTCCCACCACAGCATCTCAGTCAGGCTGAGGTCTGGAATCTGACTGGACCGTTGCAACACCTCGATTCTTCTCTTCTTCACACATTCTGCTGAAGATCTGCTGCTGTGTTTGGGATCTTTGTCCTGTTGATGAGCCAGTTTCAGCCCAGCTTCAGCTGTCGGACAGACGGCCTCACATCTGACTCTAGAACACTTTGGTATCCAGAGGAGTTCATCAAAATCAAAATCAAATCAAATTTATTTGTATGGCACATTTCATGTATAAACAATTCAAAGTGCTTCACATAAAATAAAAGCATTGCAGCAGGGAGTGGAAGAAGCATTAAAAATACATTAAAGAATATAAAGAGAAACAAATAAAGTAATTTAAATGAATTTAAAAACAAGCAACAGTCCAGATAAGCTCAAAGATATCGTGCAGATTTCATGCATAGACACATGAGAAAAGAAATGTTTTTAACCTGGATTTAAAAATGTCTCCATTTGGTGAAAGTTTAATCTCCACTGGCAGTTTGTTCCACTTGTTTGCAGCATAACAGCTAAATGCTGCTTCTCCATGTTTAGTCTGGACTCTGGACTGGACCAGCTGACCTGAGTCCTTGGATCTAAGAGCTCTGCTGGCTTTATATTCTCTGAACAGATCACAGATTGTAAACCATCAGCAGGCTTTTATAATCTATCCTGTGACTGACTGGAAGCCAGAGTAAAGATTTTAAAGCTGCTGTGATGTGTTCAGATCTCTTAGTCCGGGTTAGTCCAGTCTTTATGTCCAGTTAAAAGAGCGTCACAGTGATGGAGTCTACTGGAGATGAAGACTCGATTACTGGTGGACTCAATGGCTGCAAGGTGCCCAGGTCCTGTGGCTGCAGAACCAGCCCAGATCATCAGCCCTCCACCACCGTGCTTGACAGCTGGTGTGAGGTGTTTGTGCTGATATGCTGTGTTTGGTTTCCTCCAAACGTGCTGCTGTGCATTATGAGCAAACATCTCCACTTTGGTCTTGTCTGTCCAAAGGACATTGTTCCAGAAGTCTTGTGGTTTGTTCAGATGCAGCTTTGCAAACCTAAGCTGTGCTGCCATGTTCTTTTTAGAGAGAAGAGGCTTTCTCCTGCAGCCCTTCCACACAAGCCATACTTGTCCAGTCTGTTTCTAACTGTGCTGTCATGAACTTTAACCTTTAACATGCTGACTGAGGCCTGCAGAGTCTGAGATGTAGCTCTTGGGTTTCTGACCTTGGGGTGAACTTAGGTTTTCACACTTATTTTGACTCAGTTTTTGTTGAATAATCAATGACTGATGTCATGCATTGTTATGATTTTTTTCTAGAATGAATAATAAAATGCCCAAAATAGATTAAAATAAAACAAACCTCTTGTAATTATTTATAATCTAAAGAATTTAAAGATATTCACTTTACTGTAATTTGATCAGAAATGACATGGCAAAGATTTAAAAATATATATATTTGTTACAGACTTTGAAAGAAGCATGATTCAGTGACTCCAGGGAGTTTATTTTCAGTTCGAGACTGTTTCGTCTTTGATGGGTGAGGAAATATTGTCACAAGAGTTTGATGACTTCAGTTTAAAATTGGGAAATATTGATTCTTGAGAACCCAGTGAGTATTGCCTTTACCTCATCGCATGTGAGAGGGGTTCATGACTCTCACCAGTCATCTATGTCCCTTGTGGAGGTTAATTGAATGTTGGCTGACTGGTTAGATAACATTCAGAATAGGAATGTGGGCAGAAACCTGAAAGCAGAGACTCTTATATTAAAAGTAACGCCAAATATAAAAGTGAATTGACGTAAAGCTGAGAATGGTGGTAATTTGCTGGCATTATCGCGGGAAATTTCCATTACATTCTTTTAGCATAATGTAATTTTCATGAGGGAAACCAGGTTTCTGTACCTACTCTTTGCCCTGTTTTCAGGCTGAAGAAAATCGAGCTCAGGCGGGAGCTTTTGGCCAATTACAGGCCCTTTCAGCAAGTTTCATAAAGCTCAACAAAGTCTCGCAAGGAGTGGGATGAGGTGTCTGAATGGGTTAAGCAGCTGACTACCATCTGTAGGAGTGGGATTTGACTCCCATTTGATGATAATCTGTATTTAGCGCATAGGAAGCCGCATGCAAATGCCCATGCTTTCTGGCGTTTCTGTTTTTATCCTTTTCCAGATTTCTGCCCACCCCGGCTTTAAGCTGTAGATTGTGTTTTTTTTTAGTTTTGTCAACATCATAATCTTCCACTCTCTCCCGCTGTTTGTTCCTCACTTGACAGCATTTTGAGATCTGATGCTGCAGACATGGAAATGAAACGAATCAGATATTTTGTTTCATGCTCATCCAAGCCCGCTGCATAGCTCCAGCTGTGAGTCATGTAACGTTTTCAATGTGAAAAATGAATGGGAGGCACGCTTAAAGAACCAGTCTCACAAAAAAAAAAAAAACGGCAGGGGAGTACGCACATGTGAATGTTTTACTCTTATTGTTCACAGTAATTCAGATCGTTGCCTGGACTTGTAACAGAAAGACGAGATATAAATGCAGACACACACACACACACACACAGTTCCTCTGTCTGAAAAGAGACATGATGTTTAGTCTGGAGGACAGAAGGAGGGAAACAGATAAACCAAAGGAGACACAGCAGAGAACAGAGCAGGATAGAAAGACAGCAGAGGGGAGAGGAGAGAATATGTCATAACTTTGGAAAGAATGAACAGAGCGTCAGTAGAAGACGGAGGACACAGAGGAAGAGAGAGGGAAGAGAAATGGAAGCAGAGCAGAGACGCAAGCTGAAAATCGTGTAGGAGTTGACAGACTGAAACTAATGATGCATTGGCCTTTATTATAAAAACAAGATTATTTTTAAGCCGGTGCAGATGTACTGGGAAGTATGCACTGGACTGTGACAGGAAAGATGAAAGACACACTAGAACAAAGTAAAACGCGGGATAATCCACATTATACACGTGAGATGCGGTGTTCAAAGCAGGACGTCGACACGGTAGAAGGAGGAGGAGGGGTTCCCTCAATTTTTACCCCAAAAAGATCTTAAAAACAGAGCTGGAAGGAAATGTCTGTGTGAGAGCAGATGTCTGATCTGATATGTGTTGTTGCAGATGATAAAAATGCTTTAACGACTCAGTGTACCCCCCCCCCCCAATGTGCCACATTTTCAGCAAATAGGTCCAATAAGTTGAAAGATTTGGCCTTTTCTCTCCCTGTTTCCCTTCCTGAAGAATGGCTTCCTGACAGCCACCCTTCCATGGAGACCAAGGCTGTGTTCGAAACCGCATACTTCTCCTACTTCTCCTACTACTCATACTAACTTTTTGAGTTAGTAAGCGAGTTTGAGTAAGTGAGAAGTTCCCGGATGCATACTAGATTCTCTGAAATGTTGGGTATGCATCATGAGGTTACTACTCATACTCAAACTACCCAAGATGCAACGTAACGTGACGTCGCCGATCGTCATTTCCTGTCAAAACGGCAGTTTCAAGCTAGCTACAACGAGGGTAGGTTCACTTCCTGTTTTCAAAACAAAAGCACCAATTGTATCGTAATGGCTTTCCCTATGATAAAAGGCAACGGGTATTTTATTTTGTGAAAATAACCGGAAGTGCGTTGCTCATTGCGGCTAGCTTTAGTAGCGCCGAATTCGTGGGAACAAAATTGTAAATATCCGGTATTTTGTCAGGTTTTCAACACGTTGGGGATCTAAACGACTACTTTCTCGCCTGAAAATGTTTCAAATGTTGCTAAAGTTTACAGAGTTTAGAGCTTAAGAGAAATCAGCTTCAGGCCGGCAGATTTCGGCTCAGGCAGGAGCGAAATGCATTGTGGGTAAACGCTCTTCATACTGTCTGATCGATGTGTATGCAGTATGCAGAATGGAAGTATGTAGTTTGCAAGTATGTAGTATGCGGTTTCGAATACAGACCATTTCTGATGAGGCTTGGGCCAACACGGATCAACTGAAATTCCAGATGTTAAACACAACACTGGTTCACCCCTTAAGTTAGGAAGCAAAATAGGAAAGAATGAGAAGCGGATCGAGACATTGCGCTAGGCAATGAAATTAAATGCCTGATGATGAACAAAAAGAAACACAAGTCAAGTCAAGTTTTTTATTGTCAGATGCACAGAACCACAGAGTCGGACTGGGCACTGAAATTCTTAGGACAGGACACCGTACAGCAGCTACCATAACAAGACATAACATGCCGTAACATGACATGACATAAGTACTCTAACAATAACAATAAATAGGCAATATGGATACTACAAAATATACATTTTACACTAATTACAAGAGCTATACTGAACATATGATACGCATAATAGCCTATGCTAATCTAAGGCCTATGCTAACCTAGAAACACAAGGTAAAATAGAAATACAAAATTTGTAAAAATACAATATTGGCACAAGTGGCAACAATTAGAATAGCTTATCCTGTAATCAGCAGCAAAGGGCAAGCTTGCTGATTTATAGCTCAGTTACTAGTTTGTGCTACATTCTGATTGAATTAGCAACAACTCTGTTACCGGCTGCACCGACCGACGTTGCATCCCGTCAGATGCATCTTTTAACAGTTGGACCTGAAGCACTGAACTCTCCCCAGACTTGTGAAAGATCTGCAGCCCCACTGACTCACTTTCAGACTATCATTTATCTGTCTCACATCCTTCCTTCATCTGGGTCTCGTAGGGTCGTAATTGTAGGGTTTCATATACCTGCCGCAAGTAAGACTATACACACTTGCTCACATATTGAAAAACACATCTGTTCCGAGCGGCAGACGTTGCTCGTCAAAGCACATGACATCAGTATTACTCACAGGCCAGCCATGTGTGTTTGTGTGTATGCGTGTGTGGTGAAGTCATTCCTGCTATCTGCTCATTACAATCTTTTCCTACAAGTGGCTCGGGCTCCCGTTGCATGTGTTACTACATGCCTTAAAATCAACACGTCCGAACAGTCTGTCGCCATGGCCAACATAAATGTTATCCATATCATGTGTCTGAGTGTGAGTTCAGGTAGAGGCTAGTGGTATTTATTTTTGAAGTCGAGGAAAGGAATCGTAGCGTTTCAGGCTGGAGTTGGGCTGCGGTGTTGACAGCAGGAAGGGGACGCTGATACTGTGCCTCACCGGATCTTACGTTACTAAACATAAAGACGTAATTCTCTACTACTCTTTAGGTTCGGTATTTGGGCAGAAACATCAATGGCATGTTTACAGACAAAAAGATACAACAAAAGAAAGAACACAGTCTCTACATAACAGGGCTTTATAATATGTCATCACGTCCTTTTATTTCAGAAAATTAGATAAATACAACAACGCGTGACCTATTACACCATGTCATTATTATCTGACAATAACTAGGTCAAAGTAACTAAGTGTGAAAAACAGCTTCCCTAAGAGTTAAGAGGGTAAGTAGCAGCCATGTGCTGGGAATCAATGCTCCGATTAACTGATCATCAGTCAGTGTGAGCAGCTCTATGAAAGCAGAGGTTTTGTCAGTTTGCTGCTCTGCAGCATTCAGGTGTGTGTTAACACGATGCCAAGGAGGAAAGACATCAGCAATTATCTTAGAGAAGCAGCTGTTGCTGCCCATCGATCTGGGAAGGGTTATAAGGCCGTTTCCAAACTATCTGGAGTCCATCGTTCTACAGAGAGAAAGATTATTCACAAGTGGAAAACATTCAGGACAGCTGTCAATCTTCCCAGGAGTGGACGTCCCAGCAAGGTCACCCCAAGGTCAGAAACCCAAGAGCTACATCTCAGACTCTGCAGGCCTCAGTCAGCATGTTAAAGGTTAAAGTTCATGACAGCACAGTTAGAAACAGACTGGACAAGTATACAAGTATGGCTTGTGTGGAAGGGCTGCAGGAGAAAGCCTCTTCTCTCTAAAAAGAACATGGCGGCACAGCTTAGGTTTGCAAAGCTGCATCTGAACAAACCACAAGACTTCTGGAACAATGTCCTTTGGACAGACCAGACCAAAGTGGAGATGTTTGCTCATAATGCACAGCAGCACGTTTGGAGGAAACCAAACACAGCACATCAGCACAAACACCTCACACCAGCTGTCAAGCACGGTGGTGGAGGGCTGATGATCTGGGCTGGTTCTGCAGCCACAGGACCTGGGCACCTCGCAGTCACTGAGTCCACCATGAACTCCTCTGGATACCAAAGTGCTCTAGAGTCAGATGTGAGGCCGTCTGTTTAGATCACAAACCACCTCGACAGAGGAATTAATGTGTTAACAGCCAAGATTCAGCTGGTAAATTATGACATCCAAAGTGGATATGTTTGTCATATTTATCTGGGATTTTACGTTCTTTGTTTGGGTACCTTAACCAGCCTCTTCTCCTTGTTCTCAGCCATTTCTGAACATATTTACAGCTGCTGAGGCTGAAATCAACTTTCTATTGTTTGGAAATCACATGACAATTCAACTTCTGCTCTTAAGGAGCATGTTTAAAAGTATCACATCTGAAATGAGTCTATTTCTGTGACTGTCATGTGCCCCTCTTCACATCCTGTTTAAGCTGCGGCTCCCATGTGACAGAGATGATGTTTAATAATTCCGCTTTGGACTATTTGTACAACAAAAACTGCAAACTGACGCAACCCACAGGCAAATCTGCGTCTTCGACAGCTTCAGTGTAACTTTTGATGGTTTCACAGAAGCAACAAATTTGACTTCATTGTTGCTTTTACTCCAACAGAACTTTTTCTGATTCTCTTTCACTTCATTTTCCAGAATGATTGGATAACAAATCCAGCAGGATGTTTGGGGCTCTGAACATCTTGAACATTTTCAAACATGACCAACAATGTTTGGGCAGTTTTTTGGCTCTCAGTCAGCGAATCATGCGAGTGAAATGAGTGAAACGTCTGTTCTGGCTGGCCTCCTGGACTTATTTTGTAAACTTCTCTGTCTGGCTGTGACAGTCAGCTGAGAGCAGATTTACAAAATTTTGTTAAAAAATACGGTTCTCCAATTTCCCTTTTCTCGCAGTAAAGAATGTGAACCGATATAGTTTGAGTGTATGGAAGCCCGTGTGGATCAAATGTAGCCTTTCTGTAGCTTTTTTTTTTTTTTCTGTGATTGACAGCTGGAATCGTCCCAGAAACAGAATCGCTTTAATCCCGAAGGAAGATAAACAGACACTAATTTGTCGCGTAAGAAATTACGTGGCCACAGAAAGTCGGCTCAGCTGCTTCTTCTTTGTTCTCTGGTTTGAGATAACTCATGACACCAGAAGCGTCACACTACAGCGGCTCGAGCAACCGCACTCGCTGCCTTGCTTAAGGGCAAATCAAAAAGAGCTGTTTCTCTGAGGAGGAAAATGAGTCCAGACATCTCACATGCTGCTTCACTTCCTTCCACCCTGGCTTTCTCATTTCCTTCCTTCCTAAATTCCTTCCTTTCTTATTCACTTCCTCTTTGTCCTCAAAGCAAAGTTTCAACAATCCTGCATTTGTAAGTCTTATTTTTAGGGCTGGGCGAGTTAACTCGTTATTATCGCGTTAACTCGTTAATTATTTAACGCCGATCATTTTTTTTTTAATTTAAATTTAATTTTTATTTATTTAATTTTAAAACAAACATTTTTGGCAGAGAGAGGGGGAACGACACGCAGCACAGGGCCATCCAATGCGAAACTCGAACCGGGGCCAGCTGCAGCGAGGACTATAGCCTCTGTACATGGGGCGCCTGCTCAACCCACTACGCTACTGACCACCCCTGTTTTATTATTTATTTTATTATTGTAAAAGTCTGTTGCTCACAGGCTTTTATTTTGTAAAAGTCTGCTGCTGTCTGCTGTGGAACCGGAAAAGAAAGTAATCGGCGGATCCACCAAACATGGAGAAGGGTACGGAACTTTTACTCGGCCATTTTCATTTTAAAGTTCTTCCAGACGGCGGAGTCGACAGAACCAAAGTCATCTGTAAACACTGCCAAGTTGAATTGTCTTCTCAGCGTAGTAGTTCCAGTCTAAAATATCACTTAAAGGCAAAACACACAACTGATAGCAGCAAGTCATTCAAGGAAACAGACAGTGGAGCGAGGCTTCTACATAAAAACTACAGAAAGATGCTGATGTTAAAAGTGTGTTTGCACAACAAATGTTATGGCACTTTCATTCATATGGCAGCACATTTAAAATAAAACTAAATGCTAAAATCTATACACTACCTTTGGATTCATTTTTGGATTTTGCGTACAAATGCGATTAATCGTAATTAATCAAGGAAATCATGTGATTAATTAGATTAAAAATTTTAATCGTTGCCCAGCCCTACTTATTTTAAAAGTTTTTTGTTATTTCTAAAGCACAAATGAGCCTGTGCTCCACCTTCATATGATTCGTCTTTTCACACATTACAGCAAAACCAGAAGGAGAGTGATTTCCTACTTTAAAACAGGCCAGACGAGCCGGTTGTGGGATTAACTGATGATATAAATGGTTCTTAGTTGCAGCTTTGATTCACCTTCCTGCCTTCTTTGCTCACGTCCTCCCTTCCTTCCTCTCCTCCGCTTCTCTCAGTTCTTTCATTCAACCTCTCAGCTGCTCTTTGTTTCCCGGTCTAGACGCCAGTAAAACACACAGAAACTCGGAAAAAAATTCATCAGGACGCCCTCATCATGCATATATGTAGATGCATGCAGCGTGCGCATTCAGGGGTCAAGTTCATTGACACTTTGGGGGGGATGTGTGCGCTTGTATGTGTGTGCTTTCTGCATATGATCTGCATACGAGACAGCACTCAGCTGAGGCCCTTATAGTCTGTTGGACCCATGTTGTCCCATTAATTAGTCTGAAGTCAGAGCCAACCCTATATGTCTGCCTCGCAGTGTGAATAAATCCACACAGAGGCTGTCTGAGGCTCTATAAATAAAGCCAGTGACTGTCTGACTTTCATGCGGCAATGTGGAAAAGATTGCGCCTTGTTTCACTTTAATTAGTCTGAAGAAGAGAAAAAAAAGAGTCTTTTGTGACTGTCTGATCTTCTAAATACTCCCAATTGTTGTCTGTTTATGTTGTTTAAATCACAGTGTCTTGTCTTTGGTTAATTAGTCTGGCACACAGGGGAAGTTGCGTTAAGACTGTCTGGTGTACCAAGTGCTCCTTCTAACGTTTAATTACATGTAAAGAAGAAATTAGAGTGTCTAGCCTTTTTTAATTAGTGTGAGGAATCGGCATTTCACTGTCTAGTTTCACTTGCTGTTGTGCAATAAATCATGAAGCAGTTTAAACATTTTTTTTTAGCGTAGATGTGTTGAGACTGTTCGATGGTTGTTTGTCCACGTGGGATTCTGAATCTTGCTTTGGGCTGTAATTTGGCAGAAATGTCTGTTTACAGGCTCAAGTTGTCTGAGATGGAGTTAAATGCCAACAAACTTCCCGGTTCATAGTGTGCACTGGAAAAAATGCCCCTCCAAAAATAAGTAAGAAAAACAACAAATACAAGACTTTTTGCTTGAAATAAGCAAAGAAATCTGCCAATGGAACTAGTGAAAATCGGCTTGTCAAGATTTCTTGAAACAAGATGTGATATTTGGGGCTTTTGAGATAAAAGTGATCTTGAAATTAGCTTAAAAACCTCTTCAAATGTCAAAAAAAGCTTGTTTCATATGAAATCCGACTCAAAACAATTTGTTTTCAGGACTTTTTCATTTAACAAGATATTCCAGATGTATTGTCTTCAAACAAGTCCCTATATCTGGCTGAAATAGTACTTGTTAGGCAGTTGTGTCTTATATTAAATGTAATGAGATATTTTGACTAGAAATTAGACAAATATACTTGGTAAGACTTTGATTTTTTCCAGTGTGTTGAAACCGATCCTCTGCTTTGTGAAACATCGGCCGGTGAAACATTTTCAGACGTGTTTCATTATTTAGTCGGAGCCAGGATCTGCATTTCCTCCTACTTTTTAAAGTTTAAGTTCAATTAGTGAAACAGTTTTTTTCAGGAATTAGTCCAAAGCAGTGAGTGCTGTTGTGTGTGTAGGAGCTATTTGTTATTTTGTAATATTTGGCTCACTTATTATTTAGTTATCTTTTGGGGGGTTTAGTTTGGGGAATACACCTTTTTTGGTTGTTTATGTTGTTTAGTATTGTTTGAGTTAATTTGGGTATTTAATTGTGCTTTTATTTTGAAAGCACCGGTTAGCTGGGGCGCACTGGGAGAGTTTACATAGATGGGCAGGCACCTGGGAGGGCTAATAGTGTTTTACCAGGGCAAGAGAGCTGGCAAAAGCCATTTTCCTTTGTTTGTTTGCTTGGTTGGAACAATAAACCTAAAGAAACCTCTTTTTTTGCCTGGACAATGGACTCATTTTACATGCGTAAATTCACTCCCTCTGTGTCTCAGTGGAAAAAAATGCCCCTCCAAAAATAAGTAAAAAAACAACAAATACAAGACTTTTTGCTGGAAATAAGCAAAAAAAAATTGCCAATGGAACTAGTGAAAATCGGCTTGTCAAGATTTCTTGAAATAAAATGTGATATTTAGGACTTTTGAGATAAAAGTGATCTTGAAATTAGCTTAAAAACCTCTTCAAATGGAAAAAAGCTTGTTTCATGTGAAATATGACTCAAAACAATTTGTTTTCAAGACTTTTTCACTTAACAAGATATTCAAGATTTATTGTATTAAAACAAGTTCCTATATCTGGCTGAAATAGTACTTGTTAGGCAGTTGTGTCTGATATTAAGTGTAATGAGATACTCAATGAGAAAAATATACTTGGTAAGATTTAGATTTTTTCCAGTGCTCAGTGGCCGTGATTTATTTTAGTTTATTATGGTTTTGACATTTTTTAGTTTTGATTATTGACACAAGAGGACGAATAGCCACTACAGTGTGCTTTCGTCAGATCAATAAGAAACATAGTGAGTCACTGTGCCAGATACAATGAATCTGCTTGTTTTTAGCAGATCTGTTCTTACATTGCAACACGCAGACATCCTGAACAAGTCGTTTCGCTTTGCCAAAGCAGATCATTTTCATTAGAAATTCAGACGCATGCAAATGTTGCTTGTGTTGATGGGGGTACTTTTGCATATAAAAACAGCGCCGTGCATCTGCGGGGAGGATGGGGTGAAGTGAGACAGTCTGGGTGTCTGGGAGTGCAAAGGTCAGAGGTCAGGTCAGTATAAGGATGAGAGGGGGAGGCTGAAACCTTCATTGTCTCAGTGGCTGGGGCTTGCTTGGCTGTTTGTGTGCTGTTCCTTTATGTTTCCCCACTTTTCATGCTTTCGATGAGTCTTATTGTGGGACCCTGTGAGTTTTAAGCACCCTCCAAATGTATTGTTTTCTTTTTCTTTCATTACTGATTGGGCCACGCTAAGCCGCTCTGTGAATTACTCGAATCTCTAAACATTTTCCAAATTGATGTGGGAAATAGTTGATCAGACATTTAGAAAGCAAGGCTAATGATCGGAGCCTTCTCCTCAACGGTATAACAATGACTTGCTCCTCACATGATAACATGCCGTGCACGAGTCAAAGTCTTACCAAGTGTATTTGTCTCATTTCTAGTCAAAATATCTCATTACACTTAATATAAGACACAACTGCCTAACAAGTACCATTTCAGCCAGATATAGGGACTTGTTTGAAGACAATACATCTGGAATATCTTGTTAAATGAAAAAGTCTAAAAAACAAATTGTTTTGAGTCGGATTTCATATGAAACAAGCTTTTTTTTTACATTTGAAGAGGTTTTTAAGCTAATTTCAAGATCACTTTTATCTCAAAAGTCTTAAATATCACATCTTATTTGGGGATATCTTGACAAGCCGATTTTCACTAGTTCCACTGGCAGATTTTTTTTGCTTATTTCAAGCAAAAGCGTCTTGTGTTTGTTGTTTTTCTTATTTATTTTTGGAGGGGCATTTTTTCCAGTGCAAAGATGATTTGCACTGAGAGTCCCAAGAGTCGCGGTGCCATTTTCCTGACACACTGATATATTTGACTGCATAGATTTTGTTCACGGTGTGGGCGCTTAGCCTCTCACAGAGAGTGCTCTGAGACAGTCCTGGCAAATCATCAACCAGTCAGCTGGTCCTGACTCTGAGACAGAGTCTAGACAATGGACACTTTAGTTTCAGAAACACACACATGCACTAACCCCCCCCCCCCACACACACACACACTCACGTCACAGACGCTCGTGACCGTGGGCTTGACCCCCTGTACACACACACACACATGCACACACACATGCACAGAAAGGACTGTGTCTGCCTCCCTGTGCCCCCGGGCTCAGAGGAAACAGCTGGGACCACATATTTTGCATCTACAAACACACACACATCTATACACAAATGAGTCTGACTCCTCCTCTCTGTTTATATTACTGCTAATTATCATTACATATTCAAGCACTCAACCACACAGGCACAATGCACAAGCCAGTCTTGTTATAAACGCTAAGCCCCTCCCCCTCTTAGCATCACAAACTCTTACACACACACAGAGTATAGTACAGTGTGTCTAGACGGAGCCCCGGGCAGAAAACAAGCCCATAGACACGTACTGCATCCTGTTTCACGTGCAAATCAGAGATGCAGCTCTAATCATTTTAGAGCAAAGGTTGAGTACATTAAAGGGATAGTTCGCCTCTTTTGACATGAAGCTGTATGACATCCCATATCAGCAATATCATTTATGAACATCTTCTTACCCCTTGCTGCGTCCTGTGAGCCGAGTTCCAGCCTCGTTTTGGCGTTGATGAAGGTAGTCCGGCTAGTTGGCTGGGGCTTAAATATTTCTCCCGCCGGCTGTCGGCAGGCGGCAGCAGGCAGTGATACGAAGGGAGAGAAAATAGTGCCAAGCGATTGTGAGGTCTGACTTTTTCTGGATGAACGATTTTGTGATGCAGATGTTTTACTCTTTTGAACACATATTGTTTTGAGAAGCAAAACGCTTTATTTTTTAAACCCCAGCCAACTAGCCGGACTACCTTCATCAACACCAAAACGAGGCTGGAACTCGGCTCACAGGACGCAGCAGGGGGTAAGAAAATGTTCATAAATGATATCGCTGATATGGGATGTCATACAGCTTCATGTCAAAAGAGGCGAACTATCCCTTTAAAGTCCACATGCTCGTGCAAACGAGGCCGCGTCCCGATTTTATGACAGTCGCAGCCTCCTTTTGTGAAAAAGACTACATCACTGCTAAGTTATCTCAATCCGAAAGCATTTTTTCCTTCAAACTTTGGCCCTTTGGCAGAATATAGACCCCTTGAGCTCCTGGAAAAGAAATTGAAGCAAGGCTGCTCACGGTGGAACGTCTTTTTTTCTTCTTTTTGTTTTTTGGACTTTTGGTTGGTTGAAAAGCAACTCGAGCTCTGGAAACTTGTGGAACAGGTTTCAGTTCGTTAAGTTTCCTCTTTTTCTTCATCCGTATCTCACTGTGGACACTGATGGCATGAAAAGAGAGCAAGCTCTTAATTGATGTGCAGAACGGGTTTGTAGATGCAGGCTGCAAAAACTCTTTGAACTCTCTGCGCTTGTCAGATGTCAAGACAAATTTATCTCTGGAGCTTAAATTTAATGAACTACAACAGTAAAACAAGTGTACAATTAAAAGAAAGTATTTTGGCCCTAAAGCATTTTAAAGTTTAGAACTTGATGGACAGGAAGCCTCAGAGCTCGCGTGATAAGATCCACTCTGCTCGTAGTGAGGACTCTGAAGCAGCTGCAGCTGTCTGATCCATCTTTTAGACATACCAGCAAATACACTCTCACAGCAATCAAGTCTACTTGAGATAAATGCATTGATCATCTTTAATAAAAATCAATGTTCGGAGAGATTAGTGTTCAGGTGAGAGTGGGCTGACTTTGGAATCATCTTTGTGAGGCTGAAGTTGAGCTGAGACTACATTTCTCCAGAGACAATCGGCTCTGTTTTGTCTCCGACTAACTGAAGGAAATCCTGAGACGTCCAGTTCTTTATTTGTTCAAAGCACCTTTGTGTGTCTCCTACCAAAACTGTGGTAACATTTTGTTGCTTTGAATAGCTTGCTCTAACACCGAAATTAGTGCTAAAAAAGAAGCTAAATATTTCACAAACCAAAACCTCAAATGAAAAATGCTGCTGCTCCGGGTCATTTGGACCAGTAACACCGCTTGCCGATATATTTATCAAACCGCTGTCAATGGCTGTGTTCGAAATTGCATACTTCTCCTACTACTCATACTAACTTTTTGAGTTAGTAAGCGAGTTTGAGTAAGCAGAAGTTCCCGGATGCAGACTAGATTCTCCGAAATGTTGGGTATGCATCATGAGGTTACTACTCATACTCAAACTACCCAAGATGCAACGTAACGTGACGTCGCCGATCGTCATTTCCTGTCAAAACGGCAGTTTCAAGCTAGCTACAACGAGGGTAGGTTCACTTCCTGTTTTCAAAACAAAAGCACCAATTGTATTGTAATGGCTTTCCCTATGATAAAAGGCAACGGGTATTTTATTTTGTGAAAATAACCGGAAGCGCGTTGCTCACTACGGCTAGCTTTAGTAGCGCCGAATTCATCGGAACAAAATGGTAAACAGCTGGTATTTCGTCAGGTTTTCAACACGTTGGGGATCTAAACGACTACTTTCTCGCCTGAAAATGTTTTAAATGTTGCTAAAGTTTACAGAGTTTAGAGCTTAAGGGAAATCAGCTTCAGGCCGGCTGATTTTGGCTCGGGCAGGAGGGAAAAGCATTGTGGGTAAACGCTCTGCATACTGTCTGCCGTATGCAGAATGGAAGTATGCCGTTTGCAAGTATGTAGTATGCGGTTTCGAACACAGCCAGGGTTTGTGTTTTCACCTTGTGTGATGACCCTGAACATGGAGTCCAAGTGAGAACATCCAGACCTGACGATGGAGCAGAGGCCTGGGAAAACAGCAGGTGTCTGATCCAATCTTCCTGTCTCTTCAGTTCTTTTGGGGTCACTCTCTCTGGTTTTATAACCCATTGAAGAGAAGATTCAGAACTTTTTCCCGCCTTCCTACAACAGGACAGTTTATGTATCACGCAGGAAACTAACGTTGAACCCTCCCGTTCGATGGAAGCCCCCTTTCAGCCCTGAGCTGGGAGATTCTCCGCTACATCTGCTCACATTTTGTTGGCGACCTCCCCGGCTTCAGTCGGAGACACAGTCATGTGAAAGGCCCATATTGTTTTGTGCTTTGAAGGCAAAGCCATTTTCCCAGCCTGTTTACATTCCATCCATCCATTAGCCTTCGTCAGTCTTACGGTCCACATAACTGATACAGAAAAGCTGACTGTCAGATACAAATATAAGCACATCAGAATAGCTTTGATACGAATGTTCAGTAGAACACGTTCCAGGTGTGTTTGGTGTTTGCCAGATCTCTCATGAGAAAAAAAATGTTTACTTGAAAATCCTTCCAAGCAAACGGTGTCCAGTTTTTGGCATGCCAACCACTTGTTGTGCACCAGAGAACGTTGAGACAGTTGAATATTTTCACTCTTTATTTGGCTTTCCAGCCCGCTTCTCCTTCAGTCTTTCCTTTTTCTTGCAACATGTCATTCCTGCGGCTTTGTCACAGCCATGTTTGGGTTTCTGCAGATATTTGTTTTGTCTGAACTGGAGGTTATCTCTGCCTCACACACACACACACACACACACACACACACACACACACACACACATCCAAAAACACAAAAGCAGAGGCGAGTTGATTCATGTGGAGGATGTAGTGAGCATCCGGGCTGATCTGAGACAAGACTTTCCAGAAGAAAGGATCTTTTCATATTCAGGTGCGGTGAATGTTTCAGTGTTTGCCACCAAGCCGCTCTGAGGCAGGTGAAGCTCCTTGCATAACAGGACCTGGAAGAGAAAGAGGAAGAATTCATTTGTTGGTGTTGCTGGTCCACATTTCTAAAGAAAATGAGGCGGTAGTCTTTGTAGAGGTTATGTAGCGCAGGATGCTCGAGATGATTATTGCACCAAAAGGTCTCATCCTGTCTGGTTTATGACATACATGAAAAATGAGGCAACTTCCAACATATTTTTAATGAACATTATTGTTTTTTCTAGGATTTTACAGCTTGGAGTTGAGATGCTCCTGATTGTTCTGGTTCCTAGGGTGGAAATGAAGTGCTTTTGTGTGAAATAACTGAGAGAAGAGTTGTAATATTTCTGTATTTCCTGTTTTTTTTTTTTTTTGATGCAGCCACAAAAAGTAGTGCCTTTAAATGAGTTCAAATAAAAGGTCTCCTTTTGGGGATTACTAAAGCATTTTAAATTCAGTTCAGATGCTTAGGGTGTCAGGCCTTCGTTTCTAACTCTGGTTGTTATTTGAATCATTTGCAACATATTTCAGCCGTGTCCTATTTTGACGTCTTTCAAAAAAAGAAACGTGTGCACATACGCTCGTTCCTTGTTTCCATATTCATGTGTCAGCTGGAAATCCATTCATTCCAGCGGGAGTCCTTGTTATCTCCCACAGATGTCCCAACTCCACCCTCCATTTTTTTTCTTTGAGCACACTGAAAGCTTTTGACTTTTCTCGTGGACTTTTAGAGAGAAACTGCAGGAAGTCGGAGAAGCAGGGTGACAAACCACAAGCTGTTGACACCCTGAACACTTCCTGCACCGTATCAAATTAAGAACATCTCTTATTTTAACCGCACGTAAGCATGTATGCAACAGCAGAGCGGACTGAACCCAAGTGGTTCATCGTGGGATAATAGCACATGACAAATGTTAAATCCACTACAGCCAAATGTTAAAACACCAGCGTTATTTGGTGAAATGAAAGTGGTAAAAATGTATATTTTTCCTGTCTGGCATGCGCATTACAATGACAAACAGCCGAGGCCTTTATTTGCCTGACTATGCCGTGCTATCATAAAAGTCGCAGCTTTTAAGAGAATCTCAGTATTCATTAATAGAAGAATAGTTAAACAAACCAAACAAAAGAAAAGGCACACTTAGGCAACCATTTTCAACGTCTGTTAATATTCTGCTAATATTTCTAAGCAGAAAAACATGAGAAGTGATGCAGGCTCCTCAAGGCTGATTGAGCAATAACTCCAAAAAAAAAAAAAAGTTGAAACAGCCGCTGAGCAGCATTATGATCCAGCTGCAGAAAACTCTGCTCTGCCCTCAGTTTGCTGCTCGGCTTCCTTCAGCTTGCAGGATTCTTTGGTTCAGAGTTTTGTGGCTCGGGCTTATCTGAGCTGCACTGCTGAAACGGCTTTCTGATGAGCCAAAAATAAGCCCCAAAAAGCTCGCTCGTGATGCAGAATTTTGGACAATTTTCATGCTTTTGTCACAGTGAACGGCCTCTTTTCGTTTGATTCATTATCGGTATAAAAACACTTGGTTTTTTTTAGCTTTCAGGGAGGCTTTGTGTACGCGGCCCAGTGAAAAACAGCATGTTGAATCTGCTGACACGCATTTTAAATACCGTTCAGAGTGCTGACCTGTTTACCTCACACACACATTTGCAAAATCCATCTGCGGATAGATGGTCTTTCAATTCATTACCATCGTCTGTGGTGGTGGAATTGATTTTTCACTGAAACACAAACACAGTGTCAGACAGACATTGTTGGGTCTAGCCAGGTGTGTGTGTGTGTGTGTGTGTGTGTGTGTGTGTGTGTGTGTGTGTGTGTTTGTAAAGACCGGCTGAGCTGGTTTTAGTTTGGCAGCGAAACACTGTTTGGATAGGGAGTACATGTCTGGCTTACACACAGACACTCCCTCACCCCCCCTCCTTTTATAGGCTTGATCTCACACTAATTACACTCAGAATTACTTTTAGCTTATCTAACACACAGACACACACAGACACACACACACAGCACCCTTGCAGTTTCAAAATAACTGCAGCTTGTCCTTGGATATTTTAGACTAAATTCTCTGTCTCCTCGATGCTCATAAGATGTCCTTAAACGCTTCTTGCTGCCGTGTTTTGTGTCATTTTAAGACCTTAAACTGCCCATTTTGGAGTTCATGTCATCTATCATTTATTCCCCTGTTTTGATGTACAGCAAATGTAGATTTTTTGGAAAGTCCTGCTAAAACACTGAGTTTGGTCTCCGATTATTAGTGTAAAATATTTTGAAAGGTTCAGCTTCTCAGTTGGGAGAATAAGCTGCTTTCATTCTCCTCTTACATTCAAAGACTTTTAATGACTTCATCTTACACTGTGGAAACAGTCCTTCTTTTGCTTTCTTTCTTCTGGTGTTTGATAGATAAATGAACAGCAATTCTTAAAGAACAAGTGGAGAAACTAATCTGAACGTCGTCGTTTAAAGAGTTCACCTTTTCCTTTCACCTTTACTGTAACCAGGAGACACAATGCGGACCTTTTACAGCTCGTTATGAGGCAGATTTATAAGTTTTCTGTCCTTGCTTGAGGCCTCTTTGTCAGTGTTTCACAGCAGACAAGAAGTAGAAACTTGAGCGACTGACCCGATGCACCGTGCATGTTTGCACATGTGTACTCGCGCACACACCCACTGCACACGCTTAATGATTATTATGTCTGGTGTCACACTGGATCAGAGCCATGCGACCTGCCCCGCGACTTCCCCCTCTTTCACATTCAAATGAACAGTGTGTGTTTGTGCGTGGACGTCTAACTGTGCGGGGAGGCGGGGGGGGTGCGAGACGACAGGGGTTAGTCTCGCTGCTCCTGGCTAGAATTTGAAATGAGCAACACACACAGCCAGACAAGCAGCTGATAATGAGGTTGGATTTTCATATGTTTCAGACAGCATGCTCCACAGGTCAGCTTGTACTGTGCAAATGTGTGTGTGTGTGTGTGTGTGTGTGTGTGTGGGTGTGTGCCAGAGCAAATGAGTGTAAATGATCTCCTTTTCTGACTTTTTTTCCATTGCTAACAGTGTGTGTCCTGTACGGCAGCAGGTGTGTCACTGGCTTTTGTCTGTGTTTTGTCTCCATTTTACGGATGTTTGTAATATCAGCACAACCAGACTTGTATTTATTTTTGAAGGCCCGGTCAGACTGCTGCGCTGTGCAAACATTTTGAACTCTCAAGGCATTTTTTAAAATAACTTCTCCCGGTGTTAATGTGTCACCGTGTTGGGAGTGAACGCGGTCAGGATCAGACGCTCGATAACGTCACGCTTTTTTACAGCTTTATGGTGTATCGTGTGTGGAATTCATTTCATACAATTTAGGACTCCAGGAGATCAAAATTAGGATAAACAGTGATTTCTTTTTACAAATATTCACAGTATGAATTGATGGAATATTTTTCTTAAGCCTTCATTCGGGAGTTAGATTGCATCTTTGATTAGATCGAATATTTAATGTATGATTTTGATATTGAGAAACGGATAGATAGATAGATAGATAGATAGATAGATAGATAGATAGATAGATAGATAGATAGATAGATAGATAGATCGATAGGTTTTTAATTTCCGAACATGTATAAAAAAGAAAATGTATGTAACTATTTCTACATACAAAAGAAAGAAAAAGAGAAATCATTTTTTTTTTTTTAATTCAATCACATAAAGTGCTAATACATAACAAAACACCGCACATTGTTCAAAAAAGGAATGGTAAGAAGTACAATACTTTTTTAGTTTCCCCACCTCTTTTTAACTACTCTTCAGTTTGTAAATATCCTAACTACAATACACCTATATAAATATATGCCATATATACACTTCCTAAATATCTAAATAAATATATAATCACAAAAATAAATATATACTACACACATAGCCTTGTAAATATAAATGTAAATGTGAATATATGTATATATATGTATATATATATATACATATATATATATCCCCATAAATAAATATGTACCATAACATTCAAAACATTTCTGATGAGTGATTTTAATCAGGGCGTAGGTGTGAATGTGAGCAGTTGTTTTTGTCCTGTCCAGGGTGTAGCTAAAACGGGCATGGAAAACGGATGGACATAGGGGACCATCATCCAGCTCTGTGTGGCTGAAACCAGCTTGTCCATCCACGGTTGCTCCAGCCAGCCTGAAATGTTGCTCAAGAAAACAGTGAATCACCGCTGTGTGATCGGAGCCGGAGCGGCAGGTTCAAAACCGTGACCGTGACACAGAAGAGATGTTCTGTGCTGTGCAGCTCTTTCCAGCGATGGAATATTAGCCCACTTTGGCCAAATTGCTGTTATCAGCCTGAACACGAGCAGTGTTGCATGAACAGATGCGACGGTGGCGTTCTGCTTCATGTGCAGACACGTGTCTGTTATCAGTTTGCACCTCTGCACCGGATGTAAAGTCTGCCAAAATCATGTTGCCCTTTTTGCATATAACAAAAGAACAATAAATGTAAAACGACCCTCATTTCCTTAGAAATTGTCTGGAAAACAGCAAATAGGTGTCGTGATCTATTAAAAAATGTCTAAACATGAATGGAAACACAGTGTATGTAATATTCTGAGCAGCTTTAAAGTGAATATCTGCTCTGAGCTCCTTTATTCTCCAGCACAGCCTGAACCCTCTCAGACGAGCTTTCTGTCCTTTCTTTAAGGAGTCTTCAGGAATAGTTCTCCAGGCTTCTTGAAGGACATCCCAAAGCTCTTCTTTGGATGTGGGCTGCCTTTTGTTGCGTTCTCTGCCAACATGATCCCACCCTGCTTCAGTAATGTTGAGCTCCGGGCTCTGGGGAGGATTCATCCCTCCATCAGACCTGTTGCCACTGATTTTCAGTCCAATTTCTTGTGTCATTTGGCACAGCTCAGAACAGTTTCATCCTTTGAAATAAATGTCTTTTTTATGCTCGGATGATTCATAGGGGGCTGCACGGTGGCTAAGCTAGCTAAGAAGTTCTAAGTGTGTGTGTGAGTTTATGTACTTTGTGTTGAAGGAGAACACTGAACTATATGTTAAAGTTAGAAGTAACTTCTGGATTGTGTTCGCTGCGGGGGTTTAAGAAGATTCCACACTCTCTGAGCGCTCGCTCTCCTTTGTCACATCTCAGTGAAGAAGCAGTCAAATGTTGCCATCAGCCAAACATCTGAAAGGACTGTGCAGTGAAGAGGTGAAGGGGTCAGAGGTCACCACACCCCGATTGTGTTGATAAAGAGTCAGCGCCGTGCTCTGGTTGCTTCACGGCCGGGACATTTAGTCGACTCGGGAGTCGGTGACCTACTCTCTGTTAGGAGTTAGCATCGATAGCAACCAGATGGGATTCACAGTTTAACATGGGAGTTCCCTGGATTAGCACGCTAAATTTAGACTAATGCTCCCCTGTCATCCCCTCCACTCTCTTTGCTCCACTTCCTGCCACTCCGACATTATTCCATGCTATTTTTTTCCACAAATTGTATCACTTGTATCAGTCGTCTACCTTCTTATGTAATCCAATCGAGTTAGGCTTTTTCTCTCTCCACCGTAGCTCCTTTACTTTATTTTGTTTCCTCTTTTCCTGTCTGAACACTTCAGTTCCGTGTAAAACGCTTCGAGGAAGACCGACTTTAACTGAATCCAGAACTTGTTATCACGACATCCTGCACCAGCTAACTATGTTGATGCACGGTGACAGTTAGAAGCCAGACGAGACGTGTTCCTTATTCAGAACGATGAAAGATGAGAATCAGAAGAGAGGTGGGTGGAATGATGGGAAGGGACGACGGCTGACCCCCCAAAAATGCACACGCATTCGCACACACGTGGGTTTCCCACTGTTGAAACCAGCAGTGAGAGTTTTGTCGACCAAAGTTCCCACACTTGTTGGCTGCGACGTGACCGTGGCTTCCAAAGTCAATGGAGTGTGTGTTTGTGTGTGTGTGAGTGCGTGCCTCCATGTGTGAGTGTTTGTTGCACCCCCTCACACCCCCTGCTGCCTTTCTCATGGAAATTGGCAGGCAAATTGTGTGAACCTATGACCTGTGCGTCTTCCTTTCTCACACACACACACACACACACACACACACACACACACACACACACACACACACACACACACACACACACACACAGCTGTCTGTGCTATTTCTGACTATCCAGACTGTCGAGTCATTCGAGGACTGAGAAAGGGGGGAGGAATTAGCTTCTCTCCCTCTATTCCTGCTCCCTTCTTCTCTTTATCTTTGTTTTTATTCCTTCTTTTCACTTATCCCCCTCTTTCCTCACTTGATTTTTCTCTCCCTCGCTCACGTATCTCCCTTCTCTTTCGTTGTCCCCTCGTCTCATTTTCACCTCCCCAGCCCTTTTCACCTCTCCTACTTTCTTCCTCTCTGTCCTCCTATTATTCCCCTTCTTATTTTACCACCCTACCCTCCAACTCCTGCCCTCCCCCCTCCATCTCTGCTGTCGGGCCTGCTCTCTCTGAGCCATCTGACTCGGCAATGACCGCCTGTGACCTTTTGCTGAATGCAGGAGGAGGAGGGGGCAGATAGACGGAGGGCAGGCAGCGAATGACAAATGAGCTAATTGCTTTAGATTAACCATGGAGTGTCTGCCTGCCTGCCTGCCTGCCAGGCTTACAGCCTCCTCCTGTCTAGACACCACAGAGGGAGGGAAGAGATCAGCAGTCTCTCTCATGCAACAAGAGCCGAGAACTGAAAATGCTTTAATGACTCTGTGTTGTTGTTTGCTTCAGAGCTGCACGAATAAACGTGAAATAACAGGAACTGAAGTGCTGAGAAATCAGACAAGAGGCTCTCAAAGTGATTCCACTCATTTAGTATCACAAGAAACCCTCCCGCATTTCCCATAATGCAACCTGATTCTTTGAAAACAATCTTTCTCCATCATATATTCCTGTGGCTGGAGCTGGATTTACATGAATTTAGAACAAAAAGTCTATCTATCAAATCTAATAATCGGATATTAAGGCATATGCTGACTCAAAGTGGTTGGAGCATGTTTTGAAGAGGACTTTGACTCGGATTGAAAACACTTTGCTGAATCACGTCGGACCTGGCAAAGACTCAAACGATGTGACTCATCAGTTGTTTCAGATGTGAGACAATAAACTGACTGGCTGGCTGACTCCATACAGGACATGATATCTCAGATATAACCAGAGATGAAAGGGATTTCTTAAGGAAAGCTCTCTCCATTTACCTTTCGTGGATGTCCACTGCAGTTGTTGCTGTGTTTTCCTTCAGTTTGTTTCTCCTGCATGCAGCGTAGCTGATGCCCCCCCCCCGGCGAAGCCGCACGGCCACGTTTAATCGCTTCAGACCAGTTCGTGCTCTTTTTTTGCGGCTTTTTGAAAGATCTTTACGTTGGCTTCGCTAACGAATCAAACTTCTGTTTTCAGTTTGCTGAGACGTTTTGTGGGAAAATTATGACTTTTTTTTCTGCTTTCTCACATTAAAACCATATCAACACAAAATGTCAACAGACACTGAAATATGTGGAACACAGTTTAGATTTAAGCACATCTGAAACAATGTGACTGTCAATCAGCTGTCAGTGCTGGCTATTGATGAATCACGGATGAATCATCCCCTTGGTGTGATTACTCCCACTTTTACTGTTTTTAACTATTCTAATGCTCACAAATTATTATCAGATTTTGAACGACTGGTCAGAGAAAAACAGGCAAAAATGAAGATGTTACGTTAAGGATTTTAGAAGTGTTGACTTTAAAGATACATTCAGATGTCTGGGAGCTAAAGTGCTTGATTAAATTATCAAGAAACTCAATTTTTTTCTTTTTGTTACAACGAATGCATGTAAATTAAATACTTCAAATACCAAAAAAGAAAGTAGAAGAAGAGCAGAGATAATAAGTTAGCTTCATCTGGGGGGGAGTAGCTGCTTTCTGCAATCTCTTTCTTTCTGGACGTGCAGACTGAGTGTAAAAACTTTGTGTAAAAAAGGCATAACAGACCTATAAATACGATACTATATTTGCATCAGGCAAAAATAACAAGTTCTGCACATTTTGGTTTAAAAAGGAGGACCCAAGGAGAATTCCAGCTCACACTAAACACTGTTTCCTTTTCATTTTGTTGTTGTCATATTGAATCACACGTGCAAACCAGATCTCAGCAAATATAGAATAAATAAATTAAACGTAACTGCGCTACACATTTGCTTGAAAAATGATTTTGCTGAAAAGGCAAAGGTAGAGAAGAGGGGATCATTTATAAACTGAGAAAAGGAGGAAGGATGGGTGTGGTGTATTAGATCTCCATTTAATATACTGTAGAAAGTTTTGTATTGTTGTGCCATCTTTTGGAAATGTTTCATCATGTGGCGAGGCTCCGGATGAAAAAGCTGAACATGAGAGTACGAACTAGGAAGGGAGGACAATAAAAAGGAGCAACAGAGAGAGAAAAAACAAGAAAGAGAAGGT